>NW_017672035.1:42638-159729 GCF_001879085.1 Nicotiana attenuata | reverse complement strand
ATCGGGGATGTATCCTCGAGTCTGTTTCTCCTTTGTGATAGATATTTTTGTTTTCCTCATCATGGGTTCTTGCGGGGTATCGGCGCCGCCCATGATCATGTGGATGACGTGTTGAGGTTCATTTACCTCATTCTTCTTGGCTGCCTCCCTGTCTCGAAACTGATTTTTGGCCCGATCGCTGAGGAATTCTCGGAGGTGTCCTTTGTTGAGCAGCCGGGCTACCTCTTCTCGTAGTTGATGGCAATCCTCGGTCCGGTGGCCGTGTGTGTTATGGAAATCGCGCGTCAAGTTGTAATTTCTCTGCGAAGGATCCGACTGTATTGGTTTGGGCCATTTTGTATCTCGGATTTTGCTGAACAAGATGTCTGATACGTCGACGCTGAAATTGTATTTCGATAAGTGAGGTGCGTTGACTGGTCCCATGTTTCGGTCAAACCGGGTCCTGTTGATGACCCCTCGAGGATCTTTTCCTCGATCCATCTTCCTATCGTTGCGGGGCAGATTGCGCGTTGGGGCGTTCCTTCTGTCTTCGAGGTACGGTTGATAACATTATTTGCTAGGCTTCGGCTATTTTGTCGGGAATCTGCTTGGGTACACCGAGCCCGATGGGGCCCCCAGCTGGTCATCCTCTGCCCTGATCTTCGATTGATACCGGTTGTGGACGTCTGACCACGTTACGGCCAGGTATTTGATCAGATTTTGTTTCAGTTGTTTCGAAGCCATGGAGCTCCGTTCATTCAGGCCTTGGGTGAAGGCCTGCACCGCCCAATCGTCGGAGACTGGTGGTAACTCCATTCGTTCCATCTGGAACCGGGACACGAACTCCCGCAACATCTCGTTTTCTCTTTGCTTGATTTTGAAATCATCGGACTTCCTCGTTGCTACTTTAATGGCTCCGGCGTGTGCTTTTACAAAAGAGTCCGCTAACATGGCGAATGAGTCTATGGAGTCGAGAGCCAGGTTATGGTACCACATCATGGCCCCCTTCGAAAGCGTTTCTCCGAACTTTTTCAATAGTACGGATTCAATCTCGTCACTCTTTATGTCGTTACCTTTTACTACGCAGGTATACGCAGTGACGTGTTCGTTGGGGTCGGATGTGCCGTTGTATTTAGGGAGTTCCGGCATTCTGAACTTCTTCGGGATAGATTTCGGCGCCACTTCTTCGGGGAATGGCCTTTGAATGAATTTCTTTGAATCTAGACCCTTAAGGATCGGAGGGGCGCCAGGGATCTGATCGACCCTAGAGTTGTAGGTTTCGACCCTTTTATCGTTGGCTGCGATCATTTTTTCTCCCGATTCGATCCTTTTGGTGAGGTCCTCAAGTAATTTTACGATAGCGGGGTCATCCACCGACTCGTTGTTGCTTGACCTTTCGACTACCCGCTCTACGGGGGGGAGCTGTATCTGGCGCCACTGTACTGGGGTTCTTGGGTGGCTCTGTAGCTGAACGATTGCTAGTTGCTGTGCCTGCAACATTTCAAAGATAACGTGAAGACTAACTTCCTGTTCTTCCCGGGTCGGGGTTTTTTGCGCTTCTCGTTGGTCGTTGCGTCGTACGCTCCTGTTGGTGCGAGACATTTCGTCTACTTGCTGAGCATCCTGCAAATCCGCGTCTACTGGGATTGGTCCGGGAACGCCGTCAGGATTCTGTGGAGGTGCACCGACGGCCGGAATGGCCATGCCGTTTTCCCCGTGGTCTTCGAGGTCGTTGTTCTCAACCCTGTTTATCGAGCCGGACATTTTGACCTGCAATCAAAGAGTTCTCGGGCAAGAAAAAGTGTGAAAGATATCGTGCGTTTAAGTGACGAAACTAGCAAGAAAATAATCACTATTATTTTTAGCCCCACGGTGGGCGCCAAACTGTTTACCGTGAAAATGGTAACAATAATTAAATTTGTAAAATGGGATTCTAAAAATACGTGATCTATTCCCGAGCTAGTTTGAGAGGGTGAGCAGTGCTAAACGTGAAGTAAAATAATAAAGATCGAGCTAGCCAAAACGATAATCGAACCAGTAAGGGGCGTTCCGAGCTTAGGACAAGCCAATAAATACCTCGGGACCAGAACTCGAGCCTACCTCAGGCCTATCGAGGGTAATCTTATCGAGGGTAGTTGGAAGGGAATAACAGATAAATATACAAGCAAGTAAGGCTTTATATGATCAAGTTTGAGCGAAATGTTTGAAGAACAGATCAAGAAACAATAAAATGCTGAAGACGATCTCGAGATATAATAGACAAATCGAGAGAATAGCTATCGGTGAATATGATTTAAAACCAGAGAGGAATTTAGAGAAAGAGAGAGAGAATATTATTGCTTTCTTTGTAAAGCCAACAAGAGATGCCCTTACAAGGTGTTAGTGACCCTTCTTTTATAGAAAGAAAGGGGGGCGTCCAAACTTAATATAACAAACAAATACAATAAAAATAACGAGATGTGACAGCCTGCATTTCTTTGTAGGAGAACTAGCGTCGAGCCGTTTGGAGAAGTCTCGGGGGCCCCAGTCACATCCCTCGAGGAATATCTTCGCCCATCAGGGTCTTAATCGGTGCTCGATATGGGCAAGGCATCGGCTAGGTCTCGAGGGGGAACCGAACCGAGATCCCGTGCCTTCAGGATTTGCTCTTCGAAACACTATGTCGAGGAAAATTGGTCTCCCGATTTCCCCGCATACAAATACATTTCAAATTAAACGTGTACTCGTGGGCAACATTATCAGGTCAAGAGTAATCGAGCTGCTCGGACTGCTTAACCAAATTGCACCTGCCTCTCGAATCGTCAACGGATTCAACATGGCAAACGAAACGACGAAAGGAGAAATCACCCTCCCAGTTAGCGTGGCTGACACGACCCAAACTATCAAATTTCATGCCACCGAAGGAGACATGAGGTATAACGCCTTGTTCGGACGATCGTACCGCGTCCTCATTCCAAGCGACAAGGACATATCAGACCTCGGAACACCGACGGCGCATCCCACGCTAAGGTATAATTATCTCCCTTTTCATTTATATTTCATAACTAACCCTCATGCAGGAACCCCCAGCCAAGAAAGCAAAAACATTCCTCAACAGGGAAAGGCTAACCCGAGGCCCTGTCTCGGCTCCGCTATGGCAGGCTGGTAACTTCTTTTCTTTTAAACATATTTCGAATCAGACATATGCTTGTGGATCCAGGTAGCTTGGCCAATATTATCAAGTCAAAGATGACAAAGCAACTCGGACTATCTAACCAAATTATGCCCGCCTTTCGAAGTCCCGAACGGACCCAACTGGGCGAACAAAACAACGAAAGGGGAAACCGCCATACCAATCAATATGGCCGGCGTGGCTCGAAACACCGGTATCTCCACCCTCGAAGGAGCCAAAGGATTATCAAACGATAAAATAGCGATAGCAAGATATACTCTCGGCTTCTCAAAGCAGGGAACCGTACCACGTCCTCATCACGAGCAACTGAAACACACCAGGGCTCGAAACATCGCCGACACATTCCACATCAAGGTATGACCGCCTCCTTTCTCTCTCAATTTCATTCTACACTGACCTGAGTACAGGTATCCGGTCGAAACGACCAAAGCACTCTCCAACTCGAAAGCCTTAGGTTTCTAAAGCATGCGTTGCACTCTTTTCCTTCGACCGGGTTTTTATCCCAAAAAGGGTTTTATCGGCAAGGTTACATCTACATGCTACCTGAGGAGGACTCAACAAGTATTCAAGGCTTCTTTTGCGAAAAACCTCGAATACTGGGGGGGCATCCCCCCGGAAGGTCACCTACTTGGAGAAGCCAAGATACGCCGAATGGGGTCTCGATGGGAAAAACAATGTACCGGGCCAAACGGGCGAACGGACCATACCCGCATAGAATAACTGAGCCCTCAACTGCAAAGACATGTATGCTCAAGAAATCGAAGAATAATTTCAAAAAGCATTTCACGCTTCAAAAGAGACTCGGTATTTTTGCAAAAACGGCTCCTCTGTCAAAAACGCCCCAAACACTCGGGGACTGGCATCGACAACTCAAAACAATGCGACCCCTGACAACTCAAAACAATGTGACCCCCAGGTCGGAGCTCCAAACTCATAAGCCCTCAACGAGGCAACATCAAAATCACGAAATGGCTCCAATGCCAAAAGCGCCCCGAGCACTCGAGGACTGGCGTCAAAAACTCAAAGCTACGCGACCTCCGGGTCGGAAACTCCGAAATCGTAAATCCTCAATCAGGCAACACCAAGTTTGCAAGTGATGGCTCCCGAGCCAAGAAATCCTCGGTAGCTCGGGGATTGGCGTCAATCGCCATCTCCATCGTAACGGCTCCCGAGCCGAGAATCCTCGATAGCTCGGGGACTACCGTCAATCGCCATCTCCATCATAACGGCTCCCGAGCCAAGAAACTCTCGATAGCTCGGAACTGCCGTCAATCGCCATCTCCATCGTAATGGCTCCCGAGTCGAGAAATCCTCGATAGCTCGGGGACTGCCATCAATCGCCATCGCCAATCGCCACTTATCAAAAAACCCGAGGCCATAAGACCCCAAGCAGGCAGACTTGGTCTCGTAAGACCTACATAAGGCAACAACAAAACTGTAAGACCTCAAGCAAGGCATGGACAATACTTGTACCAAGTATCCAAAATTGTAAGACCTCAAAGGCATGAAAAATTTGTAAGACCTTACTACAGGCATAAACTCGATCCCGAAGTTTAGGCTATATATCGAACTTGTAAGACCCCTAAAAAGGCATACCCTCGATATAGACACCTAAACTACTTCACTCGGGACCAAAATGGCTCCGGCCAAGCCGAATGACTACGATCATACGGCTGTACCGGCCGAACTAAAGCGACTCGGGGATGCCCGACCGTCGCTACAAAATCACAGGCCATTACTTCGAATCTACTTCGAAAAGAACCGGTTAAACAAGCTACCCTCGACATAGGCAAAAAGAGCTTCGACCATGTCAGGTCCAAATCACATGCTTCGAGCTACTCAGCCTCTGAGCCAAACCTCCCGAGGTGCTCGAACATCGCCGCAAACGACTTGAAATCGAGGTTCTTCTCGAACCGACGACGGGTCAGGAAAAATAATTTCAAATGTCCTTAACGAGAGGAAAGTAAAGCCAATAAAAGGTCTCTTCGACCCAAAGCGTAAGAGCCATTGACGCCAGCTTACATTAAAAGGTCGCTTCGACCCAAAGCATAAGAGCCATTATCGCCAGCTTACATTAAAAGGTCGCTTCGACCCAAAGCGTAAGAGCCATTGTCGCCAGCTTACATTAAAAGGTCTCTTAGACCCAAAGCGTAAGAGCCATTGTCTCCAACTTACATTTAAAAGGTTGCTTCGACCCAAAGCGTAAGAGCCATTGTCGCCAGCTCACACAAACATGAAAACTTGAGGGTCGATTGAGCTCGTGTCGAAACCCGACTCGGAGACTGAACCCAAAATAGTTAACTACATATGCCTCAGGGCAAAGCTTAAGAGCCATTGTCGCCATCCTGATGAGCCTCAAGGCCACACACATAAAAGATCGCTTCGATCAAAGGCGTAAGAGCCATCGTCGCCAGCCTAATGAGCCCCAGGGCCACACACATAAAAGATCGCTTCGATCAAAGACGTAAGAGCCATTGTCACCAGCCCACGCAAACATAAAAAGCTTGAGGGTCAAATGGGCTCGAGTCGTAATCCGACTCAGGGACTAAACCCAAAATAGTTGAGCAAAAGCATAAGAGCTCAAACGCCAGCTTATACAAAAGATCGCATCGACCGAGCGCGTAAGAGCCCCCGGGCCAGCCTAATAAGCTCCAGGGCCATACCACAAAGCTAAGGATTCCCCTCAACTCAAAGACCAGTTCATCTAGCTCAAATTAATGCAAAAAGAAATGCAGGAGAAACAAAACCGCGAAGTCTCCCCTTTATACATACATGCAAAAAAATACAAGCTCCATTTACAACATAGTCTGAAAGTACCACGTACAGAATCAGAAAAGCAAAGCTATACCCCCTTTTGGGACTATGGCCCGGCAGTCCCATCCTCGGCATCGGATAGACAGAATTTAGCATCGTACTCCTTCGCCTTCGCCTGCTTGATCTCTTCCGAGAGATCGAAGCCCCTGGCATGAATTTCCTTGAGGGTTTCCCTCCGAGATCTGCACCTCACGTACTCTTTATTACTGCTCTCCCGGTCGAGAGCCTTCCTCAGCTCAGATCGAGCATCAACAGCGCCCTTCAAATAGGCCGCCACTTTCCGGTCAGCCTTAGCGCGGCACGTTACAACCTCAACCTCGGCCTTCGCCTCCAAAGCTCAGACTCAAGCCTTGTGATCATATTCGCTCGGACAGAATCGTTTGCACGAGCGTTCCGGATTTGCACCTCGAGGGGAGAAGCCTTAGCCAAAACACCCTCTTTGGTCGCAACTTGGGCGTCTACCTAAGCCTCCAACTCGTTAAACTCACGTTTGACCCGGCCAACTTTGGCCCAAAGGTCGTTCCAGCTCCTCCGTTTTGCTCTCCGACTGAAATATCGAAGTATTAACCTCCGAAAATGGAAGAGGGAGCACACATCGACACGAAATACAGGAATATATGTCTTTCGAGACGGCTTTCGAAGTTCCGACTTCGATCTGCCTCGCTCTGCAAGTATACCAACTCACCCTCTTTTTTTTTTTGCACAAAAGGAGCCTAAGGGATTTCTCCCTATCCAAAGCTTTCCGCAGCCTGGCTTCACGGCAAAGCAGCTCGGACTGGAGCTTGTCAAAAGCCTGCGAAAGAAAAGGCTCGACAAGAGAGTAAAAATTGCAAAATCAACACAGGACGGCAAAAAAACTCGCCTTGAAATAAAGCCGCTGAGCTTCTTCGAAGATTGAGCGCACATCTGCTAGCCTGGCTCCCTCAGCTCCGAAAGGGCCGACCCCGGTCGGGGCACGATCGCTCGGTGCATATGATCCCGGGTTCCGAGTATCCCTCGAAGTACCTCCAACGGAAAAGAGGACGACAGCGGAGGAGAAACCGCCCTTCCAAAGCCTGAAATCACGGGCGTGACGGCCTCAGCCAATACTCCCACTTCGGGCCCCCGGTCCAGGTTCACCTCGCTTTGTGCACCGTCGCCCAGTAAAGGTATCTCTTGCTTATTATTATCATTCTTTAGCCCAGAAGCTAGCAACCCCTTTCCCTCTCCAAAGGAGCACGGCCTCGCCTCAGAAAGCTCCCAGATGCCTACAATAGCAGGGTTAGCACGTAGAAAGAGGAAGTGCTTTTCCAGCTGAAAGAAGGGAAGGGAACAAATTGCGCGGCACATACCGTGATGTTTGGCCTCCCATCTGTCCTTTGACAAAATTCACCACTTACGCTCATTGTAAGTCGAGCAAGTCACCAGCTTCCGAGCCCAGTCCGTCAGGTCGGGGACCTCACACGGCGTCCATGAAATTGCTGCAGAAAAGGAAAGAAAGGCGCATCTACAGAGCCTGTTTTTGCCATAAGCAAAACTACGAAGGTACGAATATACCACTTACGCGCAAAATTCCACTCCTCAGGGAATGGCATAAACTCCACAGGAATAATATCGACAGTCCGTACTCGGACGGATCGGCCTATCCACTCCCGACCTTTGTCTTCCTCATCATCAACACTATCCATCAGAAAAGAAGATAGGCTCTAGGAAGCCATTAATATCAGTGCAAATCTCGGGGTAGTACCCGACCTCGAAGATCTCCATCAAAAAGAAGTCGGGCTCCAAGAAGCCATTGGTATCATCGTCAGTCCCGAGATGGCACCCGATCTTGGGGACCTCTCCAAAGAGCCATTGATATCATTGCAAGACTCGTATGGGCCTGAGGTACCATCTAAATCAGGGTAAACCCTCATTCAGAATCTATCTACAACGCCTTTAAGGCTATCTACATCAAGTTCAAAACAAGTTTCCAGATGGCTCGAGTCATAGGTATGACACCATTAGTATGATATCGTCACAGGAAGTCCAACGAAATGGATGTCAAAATCGTTTCTTATCGTTCCTCTCCAAGAAACGCGGGGACTATCTGTATACGGTAAAATCGGAAGGTCCAATTCCTCATCATCGAGGCACCTCAGAGGATCATCTCGAAGGCTCGAGGCGACAAGGCTACGGTCGAGTTTACTCCATCGAGGTTCGTCGACGCTCGACCTTGGGACAATGATGACCCCGGCTATGGTAGAGATGGGGAGTTCCCAAGGCGTGCAGCTAGAGTCGACAGAGTCCGTCAGGCTAGTCTGAGTCCGCATCATGGCATTATCTAGCTATCCCATCTCCATATCTTCGTAATTAATACATTTGTACTACATTGGGATTTCTCCTACTATATAAAGGGGATCCCTATCATTTTATACACCATCTATTGCTCCAATTACTCCACATGAAATATAGAAGAACATACTCTTTTCTCTCTAACATACTATCTCGATATTGTTGTCCTTGTTTATTATCTTCATACTTGTTCTTCATTTATTGCTTATCATTGGCTATAAAGAGCATTTACTATTTTGTTTATAATTGTTAGCCCTTCCCCGATTACCCTTAATAGCTCGAGCCCGAGCCCAGGAATCAACCTCGAGGCCCCGTATCGTTCAGTCCGAGGCCCCGATTGGCTAGCTTATCGATTTGATTATAACTTTATTTTAGCTTGCATTTCGTCTCTAAAATTCATACACATACGACCAACTGCTTTACAACTAGCATAAAAATAGATCACGTATTTTTAGAGTTTCATCAACAAATTTAATTATTATTACCATTTTCACGGTAAACAACAATCTAAGTGTGAAAACATTGTATATAACTTAAAATCAAAAGTAACTATAAATATCTTTAATTCTTCTTTACATAATTGAGTCAAGATAACTATAGAGTATAGTTCCATAAATGAGGTTATTCAGAAGTAGAATCAGATCAGAGTGCTACAATTAATCAACAGGGTGGAGGTTTGGTACAAGATTAATCAAGACAATATCCCTATCCTACTACTGCCTCACATTTGTTTTATACATTATTGAAAATAATTTTCATGTAACCACTTCGTTAATAGTGTTGTCTTAATGATGTTACAACTTGTGTATTATAACATTTTGTGAAAGATTTTGCAAGCTCTAGGTCAGAGACTCGATCAGGAAAGAACTTGACAATAACTTTGTAGCCTCAATCGTCACCACATAATAAATTATGATGTGAGAATATTAACATAATATAACCTAAGATCAAATATGATATTAAGACATAAAATAAATCAAGATTAGCAAGAATGACTGTGTACCTATTTGAGCCATATCGCGGATTGATGAAGGACTAGGTCTTCCTCTCTATTAACCTTTCTCCATTATGGTATCGCCAATGGGATAACTACCATACACAACAGATATTATGAAATAAATCTGTCTATGTGTTTATATAAGGGTTAAAGAGAGGACCTAGCTGTAATTAATGAATCCTGATGGGCCCTCACATTATGGGCCTCATTGGGTTGAGTCTACACTCACCGCCGTACTAGACCCACCAAGCCCATAAAGTGCACTGCCCAATAACCAATTATCACACTTATAATTGGGCTCACTTTATGGACTATTATCAAATCTGGACATTTAAATATAAATAAAATAGGAAATTTTACCTCCTATAGCAAAGGTATACACCCTATTTATTATAAACCAAAACTATTTTAAAATATTATTTTCTATAGCTAAATCTTATATTTTATAGCGAAATAGGTATTTATGGTATACACTACAATTTTGAGTTGTGAAATACGCTCTCTCTTTCTTTCAGTTAACACACGATTCTCTCTCAAAATCTCAGTAAAATTTTTCTTCTTTCTCTCTCTCTCTCTCTTCGAGCAAATACCTGCTTCTAATCGTGAATTCTATGGCCGAATCCTCTAGGATTACTGCAATTGAAAATACTTCTACAGGATCGGTCAATCTACAAAACGCCTTGTTGCAGCTTCCACGGCTAGTAGTAAATCTTTCTCTATGTTCTTGTCTATGTTAATGCTTAGCAAAAGGTTCCTTCTGCAGACAAACTAGTGTTCTGGTGTCCCGTTGTGAAAGCCTTTTACCTTTACCACATTATCTAGTCTATTAGTCACTTATTTCAGTCCATCTACAGTGTGAACGTTGGCTGAATAATAGGGCAGAAGTTCTTAATATGATGAATCATCAATTTCTACATAACTATGAGTCAGAATCGTCGGCGTCATCATCTACTATTGGCTTATCCTCTTGGGCGAATAGATCTGGCCATGGCTACGCAGGAGAAGATTTGAGGGCGGATTTTTTGTTCGTTTCCATTTTTAGTTTTAATACAATGTATACGGTATTTTACTTGGCTGGAAAATGCCATCTCTGATGAATTTTCTTCTCTTCTTTGCTATTTAGTCACATACAACGATATAAATACATTGTATTCTGTATAAATACACTCAAACACATTATATTTTTATATAAATATATTATTTTTTTGCCTGTATTTATGTATTCCAAAGGTCTGTATTTTTTTAATACAAAATATCACTTTGTGTTGTAATTTTTTGTTGTTTGAATACAGTCGAATTGAATACGGTGAATTGAATACAATGTATAATAGTGAATATCTATGATTTGAATACAATGCATACAATCGAATTGAATAGAATAATATACACCCTCTTTTCTCGATTTTTTGTTGTTTGAATACAATTGAATTCAATACAGTGAAATTGAATACAATTCAATATTGCACTTTTCGTTATTAAACACCCGTAATCACTATTTTTAGGCGAATTACCTCACTGTATTTATAAATACATTCACGCTAATACATGGAATACATAATTAAACATATGTAATCCCTATTTTTTACCTCATTGTATTTATAAATACAGTCACGCGAATACATGAAATACAGCACAATAACTACAAAATTTATGTAGAATTGATTTTGTTGAGTTAAATTAGGAGTGATACACGTTAATTGATCCTCTTTTCATTATTAAACAGCCGGATTCCCATAGTTTTTAGGCGAATTCCGCTATTGTATTCATGAATACAGTAGCGCGAATACAGCGAATACAGTCGCGTACAACTGGATTTCCCTGTTTTAGGTAATTTTTGCTACTGTATTCATGAATACAGTACCGCAAATACATCGAATACACTCGCGTAACAGCTGAATAGTAGCTATAGGAAGTAATTATGTATATGGTAGCTATAGGAAGTTAATAGTCACTAAACAATAGTTGTTTCTGGAAATTCCTCAATAAAATATTTAGTAAGGAAAGTCCATTTTTCTTACATTCTCCCATTTGGGCTATGATAAGTGGGGATTTTGACTACTTATTAGCACCTTTTTGCTTTTGTTGTAGTCTGAAAGTATTGATTTATGTTCCCGAAACTAATAAAAGTTTGCAAATTGCAGGAATGTTGGATGTCTGGTCTCCCATGATGAAATGCAACTCAAAAAGGAGTGTTCTGAATCACAAGGCAATAAATGGCGCATAATCAAAGAAGTGCGGTCCGTAGAAGAAAGTGCGGACCGCAGAAGAAAGTGCGGACCGCAGAATTCTATCTGCGGCCGCAGACCAAGTAAAAGCACCCAGCAGAACTTTGGCCAATGTGCGGACCGCACATGAATTATGCGGCCGCATAACAATATTTGCACTGACAAATGATTCAATGTTCAGAGGGTGTGCAAAAGACCAAGACGTGAAGCCATGCTGAAGTGCAAACTGCACAAGAATTGTGCGGCCGCAAGATGCTTCGCAGCTGCAATCCAGAAATGTGCGGCTGCAGAATCCGAACTCTTGCCAACTGAAAAAAATCTGCGGATCGCACATGGAATTGTGCGTCCACAATACCTTCCGAGGGGCATTTTTGTCAGCGAATGTTGGGCCACTATAAATAGACGAGTTTCACATTTTTAGGTCAAGTTTCGAAGTTTGAGTTGTTCTAGCCGTTACATTTTGCCATTTTAGGAAGTTTGTGATTACTTTAGTGTTTAAACATTATATTTTATCATTTTAATCTTTGATTATGAGTTTAATTAGAATTTCTTCTTTATTTTCTTCAATTCCCACTATGAGTGGCTAGATTCTTACTAGGGCTGTGACCCAACCCTAGAGTGTAAACCTTATGGGTATTTAATTTAATGTTTGTTTATGATTGGGTGTTGATTATTTAGCTTAGTTCATGCTTTAATTTTAGAATTAATGGTTGCAAACATTGATTCATGACATTTTGACTTAGTCTCTACTTGAGAAAGAGGGACCTAGTCTAGGATAACTTGACTAACAAGGAATTGGGCTAATTGAGAGTTGGATTAGCCTAATTAAAGGGTTCGAACTAGCGATAGTAAGAACCAGACCTGAGCTCATATCAACTATTTTGTTTAATAGCCATTTGGACTTGAGAAAGCCAAATTGGGTAAAATCACTCTTTGAACGAGAGGTATTGAGTGGGTAACGTAGAGTTGAGAGCTATAATACACCCCAATCAACAAAACAAGTATTAACGTATTTAACCCATTAGGCGAACACCTAGGTTATGGTCACATCCCTAGGCTTTTTAACTAATTGGAAAACCACCTAGAACAATCGTTCGTTTCTAGTTTTTTTTTCCTTAGCTTACAATTGTTAGAGTAATAGTAGAAGTAGAAATCAAAACCTTTTGTGGAAGTGCAAATTTAGTTAATCCATTCGCGTTCTTCAAGTGTATACTCCGAACAACCCTTGTAACTCCCTATAGAAATCGACCCCGAATCTGTTGGGTACTATTCTACCAATGACCGTTTTCACTCACTATTGAGTGCGGATCGGACGTGGATTAGGATACATTAGAAAAAAAAATTATTTTAAAACAATCAAATAAAATTCTGGGATGACGAAAGAAAAATATTTGTGTCCAAATTTTTATTTTATTTTAAAACAAGTCCATAAACTTTAATCGACCTATATTAACTCAACCTTGAATATCAGGCTATGGCGATCTATGTATTATTGTTGAAACATGATCTTCCATAATTACAACAATCTCAATTAAGTCAACAAGATTATGGTCTAGTAGTGTAGTAAGGAATAGTGGCATGTGTGATATTTTGACATAACAATAGTATGTACTCATGCACTATTACCTTATCGGTCCTTTATATGTCATAAAGACATATTCCCTCTATTTTAATTTATGCCAACCATTTGACTGGACACGGAGTTTAAGAAAAAGAGAGAAAACTTTTGAACTTGTTGGTGTAAAATGAGGCACATATATTTTGTGTGGCTATAGATTATTGTATAAAGGTAAATTATTTCCAAATATGAAAAGCGGACATTCTTTTTGGCATAGACTAAAAAGGAAATAGGTTCACATAAATTGAAACGGAGGGAGTGTAAAAGATGCACATCTTGGGCTAACCAATTTTCACCTCTAGATACCGTATTACCGAGTTGCATCATATACCAAAAGTGGATGCCATCATGGACGAACCAATTTTCATCTCAAGATACCGTATTACCGAAATGCATCCAATATATATAACAACTAAAGTTGCATATAATTGCACATCTGAAAAACTCTTGGGCGAACCTATTTTCACCTCTAGATACCATGGTGCGACATACAAATAATGTGAATAGAAATGATGATCATCATAAAATAATACATAAAAATAAATGCGCATTTTATTCCTTATAGTAAATGTACACAACAACAGAATATTAAAATTCCCACTAAACTAAAGAATCAAAAGACTCTACAATACCATGTCATGACCCAAAATTTCAACCCCTTGTGATGGCGCCTAACACAGTTACTTGGTAAGCCGACAATCATATAACAGCTAAACATTTGAATGAAACATGTTTAATAAACTCAACAACGGAAAAATATCATAAATAACTGATAAATGTAACTCAAACTCTACTACAACCAACCCAGCACCTGGTGTCAACGAGTACATGAGCTACTAAGTATCAACATAGTCTGAAACTCTAGTACAACTGTCTGAGTAATAGAATAGTACTGAATAAATTGAAAAGAAGGAGAGTCAAGGTCTGCGGGCGTCATAGAAGCTACCTCAAGGTCTCCTAGCAGGTACTAGCACCAATCTAACAATCACCGCATCCAGATGTACCTAGATCTGTACACGAAGTACAGAGTGTAGTATGCGTACAACCAACCCAATGTACTCAATAAGTATCGTATCTAACCTTGACGGGGTAAAAGAAACACAAATGATAAATGATGCTAGCTATCACCTGTACAATTTCATCTTTTTAACAAGTATAGAGCAATAGTGAAATCAAGTCATAAAGCACAGGAAGAAACATTTGTGTGTGTATGTGTACAGTTTCTCAAATACTCTACTCAGTCATTATTCGGTATATTAGAGATGATATGCTGTTAATACAAGTAAATAATCACGGAAATTACAAGTATAGAATGAAATGCAAAATCCAAACAACCACTAGCCAGATTTCTTCAACCTTTTAAATTCCACACCAAACCACTAATCAGATTTCCTCAATATCCGCATGTATACCATCAAGAGAGAAACATGAGAAGGTGACCCCAGGGGGATGGATCCATATCCACACAGAAGCACGGCTAATTCAACATGCTACCAACACGGCATGGTCACAAGCTCAATATCATAATCCGCCCGGCATGGTCAGAGGCACAACCACACAATCCGCCCAACATGGTCACAGGCATAACAACACAATCCCCCCCGGCCTGGTCATATGCATAACAACACAATCCGCCCAACATGGTCATATGTATAACAACACAATCTGCCTGGCGTGGTCACAGGCATAACAACACAGTTCGCCCGGTGTGGTCATAAGCATAACAACACAATCCGCCCGATGTGGTCACAGGCACCAAGTCCAATCATATCACATAGGAGCAAATAACAATAATATATATATATACGTGATGAATGATTAACAAAGTTCATGCTCCTGGATTGGTAAAAATGGCATGCTAAGTGTAGGCATGTGCAAAGTGTTCTATCATAGCTCGAATCGGCAAATCTCCTCACAAAATAGCATTTATCAAGTTCATTCAGGGATTAAACCTCTACATAGCCTCTAATATGGATCAAATAGTTCACAACAATGTTACAAATGTGAAAAACATCATAGCTTAAAGCTTGAGTATCAAATCTAGGCGTATCATAGCCTAAGCACAACCCGAGCATGGATAAATACCCCCGGTGTTAGCACATGGTCTCAAACCCCACACATGTGCGCAGCCAATAACATGTAGCTACCACAATAATTCAGGCAACTAGTGCCTCAACCAAGTTTAGAAAAGATACTTATCTTAAGCAAGCCAAATTACTCCTTTAACAAGCCTTTCCCGTGCGTATCAACCTCCGGAAGGCCTGAATCTAGCCAAAATAGCATAATATTATCAATAAAAGCCGTATGAAGTGATTCCAAAAGATAAAGCTAAGGTCTTTAAATCAAATCAAAAAGTCAACCCAAAAAGTCAACCCCCGGCTCACACCTCGGAACCCGATAAAATTTACAAATTCTGAACACCCATTCAATTACGAGTCCAACCATACTAAAATCATCCAATTACAACTATAAATCACTCCTCAAATCCAAAAATTTCAATCTCCAATAACATAGTCCGAGAAATTCCCATATTCTAACTTAGATTCATGAGAAATAGGTGAAATAATCAATGAGTATTCAATATTTATGGACAAAAGTGATTAAAAGTCACTTACCTCTTCAATCTAGGTAAGAAACTCTCCAAAAATTGCGCCCGCTCTCCAAAATTCCCAAAATGAAAGAAAAACTCAAACCCTCGATTTAAAATCACTGCCCACCACTTCCGCTTCTGTGGGCTAAATGACCGCACCTGCGGTTCCGCTTATGCGGAAAAAGTCTCGCTTCTGCGAAGGCAACTGAAACACTGACCAGCCGCTTCTGCGGATCAAACATCATAGAAGATACTTCGCTTCTATGGAACCCAGCTCGCTTATTCGAAAATCCCCAATACAGGCCCCTTCTGCACCTGCGAAGACCCACCGCAAATACGGTTACACCAGCAACTCAAATTCTTCAGCAAAACTTAAAGCCGAACTTTTGATCATTAGCCATTCGTAATTTACCCGATGCTCCTGAGACCCCATCCAAATATACCAACACATCCTTAAACATCATACGAACTTAGTAGAAGCCTAAAATCACATCAAACAACATCAAAAACACAAATCGCACCCCAATTCAAGCCTATTGAAACTAATGGATTTTCGACTCCTAAAATCAATGCTGAAACCTTCAAAACAACTCCGCTTGAATGAACTCAGAGGAGTTTAAGACTAGGGGCATTTAGAAGAGACAATATGCTGCCCTATAGAAGAATAAGGGTGTAAGTGCGATAGATAAGATGATGACGTTTAGGCCTTTAATTGGGTAATGATTTCAAGAAAAGGAATTTCATGGATTGTACAGGATTAAAATACCCCCATAATGTGAATCACGTTGGGATGATATGAAATATGATTATTGAAGTATAGAATTGTCCCTAAGTGGATCAGGCAAATAACTCAAGATGTTCCCCGATGAGACGTGAGCCCTAGTTATATTACGTAAGAGGTTTCAAGTTATCAGTGGTAGACTATAGATAAACACTAATGTTAATCAACAATAGATGGATAAAAGTTTCAAAGTATGAGATGAGATTAGGCTGTCACTCTTAAGATGAACAGTAATAAGGAAGCATTAAAGGACTTAGATTTATACATATAGAGCAAGCAGCGAGAGAGTTACTTGGAGTTTGGTAGCAGACCTCGATAATAATAAACTGAAGTAAGAGCTATGGTATAGCATAACCTACCTAGATGTAGTAAAGCCATAAGGGTAGATAATCGAGGCTATAAAACAAGATGTAGCGATAGTCGTAACTTCGACATAGTACCAAGCGAAGGACTCCAGTACACCTATAGATGCCTAGAGGGACAGATTGTAATAATTCTATGTAGGTTAACAAAATGAGGCCTAGATATTGGTTAAAATATGGAGGAAGAATGAGAGAAAAGTTGTATAGGCGTACATACAGGGATAGAATCGTACAGGCTGCACGAAAAAAGGAAGCAACAGTAACGAGATTGGAAGAATTCAAACCACAGGTCGTGGTGCGGAAAGAAGCCTAAAGGGGGAATAACCTGGGCTTTAGATTTATTCATAGAATTGTTGCCTAAATGTCAAGGACAATACTAAAGTATTCGTATGAGCTATAGGTTATGAGACTGATAAGCGCATCAGTCAACATTCGAGGAAGAATGTCCCAAAGGGGGGAATGATGTTACACCCCATATTTCCGTACGTGAGAGTACGTCGTAAGTCAGTTGATATAAGATCAGAAATGAGATCATATTTGAAAGTACATAAAGTAAGTTGGAGGTTACAAATATTAAGATCATGAACTGCAAGTACCAAGAGGGCTGGAAGGCTTAGAAACTGAACGAATTGAAGAAAATAGGTTTCGACGAAAGTCGACAAATTGGGATTCATGTCTGATTTATTGGATAAGAGGATTAATTATGTATTGTTGGTTGTGTTGCTCAATTTGAAAGAAAAGACAAGTCGAAACGTGTTTTAGTAAACTGAAAAAATCAATTTTGAGTTGCTGAAATTGTGGGACTGTTTTGTGGGCTGTTTCGTGTTGCTTTTGGGTTGCGTCTTTGCTACTGTTTTGATGTAGTTTGGGAGGAGAAATGGAGTGGATAAACACCACATAATGTCAGGGTGGTTGGCTGGTTGTTCGTCATCACATTTTCGGGTTGTTTGACACTACTAGGGTTGTCGTTTTGTGTATAAACTAATTGGGGTGTGTGGGCAGTTTTATGGTATTTTGTAATGGATAAGGTTGGAAAATGATGTATACATGTTGTTATTGTTATGTTCTTGTAGTTATTGGTGTTATGTCGAATTGGGTGGAAGTAAATATTACAGGGGAGATGCTGCCCGTTTTATTATAAAATAAGTTTGTCGTTCCTTGTGGGTAGTTGTACCTTCCATAACTTTATCATAGTATTGTTATCGTTGTTGTAGATTAAGGTGCAGTGAGACGATTTTAACGTGGTTATTGGATAGATTGTGATAAGGTATGATAAGGCTAAACCTTTCCTTCATTTTGGCATGATCTCGTAACTACATGTGTTTGATAACGAGACATAAAGAGAAGTTCGAATTCTTGAACTTATGTACATTATCCTAGTCTCATAAGTTACAGTATTATCCCTTATCGGGACTGTATATTCAGTTAAGTATTATCTTCTTCCAGTCAAGACAGCAGAGAATATATATATATATATATATATATATATATATATATATATATATATATATATATATATATAGTATANGAGCCTTCTGTGCCGAGTGCCTATGAACGAGCCCAGAATGGCCGCGATATAGATTCTAGTATTGTCGAGTGCCTATGAGCGAGCCTACTACGGCAGAGTAGTTATACGTACTAAGCCTTATAGGTCCGGAGAGCTGTTTTACTTACTATATTGAGAGAGTTGAGTCAGTACCAGCAGGTAAGAATATCTTCAGATCATCTTTGACTCTCAGTTACTTTCAGTTATTATATTATCAGTTCAGTTTCAGCTTTCAGTTATTCTGTTGCCTTATATTGTCGGTATATTATTTCGTACTGACGTCTTTTTTGCCGGGAACGCTGCATTTCATGCCTGCAGGTCCTGATAGACAGCTGGATAGACCTTCCTAGTAGACAGAGCCAAACATCAGCTTGGTCGGTAAGCTCCACTTCCTCGGAGTTACCAGGTCTAGACCTTGGAGTTTATTTTCTTATATAGGTCGATGGGTAGGTTGAGGCCTTGTCCCGTCCATGATACATTCATCTCTAGAGGCTTGTAGACGAGTCATGTATATTTTGTATATCACTAGATGTTCATGACGGCTTCGTCGGCCTGCACAGCTATATGTATATATATATATATATATATATATATATATATATATAGCTTTTGGTTATGTTTACCCCTCAGATGAAGAGACGTTATTTTCAGATGATTCAGAATATGGCCTCATCGGCCTAAGTTGAAGCTTACCCCTCTAGAGTTCACTGTTATAGAGTGATATGCTCGGGCCGTGTATGGCACCGGGTGCCAGCCACGCCTCCCTAGGTTTGGGGCGTGACAAATTCCCTCCTTCTGAGTAAAATCCTTTGCAACCAACTGAGCCCTAAATCGATCAATATTTTCATGACTATCTTTCTTGGTCTTGTAAACCCATTTGCAACTTATTGGTTTGTTTCCACTCGGTAACTCAATAATATCCCCGACATCGTTGTCATACATGGACTTTATTTCATATTTCATATCATTAAGCCATTTTTATGATTCATGACTATTAACAGCTTGATTATATGTTACATATCTTCAATTTGGCCAATATCATAATCAGCCTCACCCAAATTTGCTTGATAATCAATAGAAATAGCTGATATCCTCTCTCTTTATGATCTACGAAGTGACTTATCATTAGCTTGAATATTCTCATCTTCTATCACCATAGGGTCAATATCATGTGCATTGCTCCCCCATGGCTCATTATACTGAGAGTTACTTCCATCAGCAAAATTAGTCTCCAAAAATATAACAGTCCGTGATTCGACAATTCTAGTGCCATGAGACGGACAATAAAACTTGTATCCTTTCGAATGATTTGGGTATCCCATGAAATAACAATGAACAGTCCTAGGATCAGTTTTTTTGCAGTGGATCAAATATCTTAACTTGTGAAATACATCCCCAAACTCGAAAATGATTCAAACTTGGTTTTCTCCTAATCCATAGCTCAAAAGGAGTCTTGGGAACAACTTTACTCGAAACTCGATTCAGGATATATGTAGCAGCCTTAATGGCTCCACCCAAAGGGAATTCTGGCATATTGGTCCAACTCATCTTGCTTTTTTTCATTTTTATCAATGTGCAGTTACGCCTTTCGGCCACACCATTTTGCTCTGGGTCTGCAAGCATGGTTACTTGGCCAATAATTCCATTGTCTTGAAGATATATAGCAAATGGTCCCAGGTGTTGACTATTTTCTGTGTATCTTCCATAATCTTTCCACCACGATCAGATCTCACAACCTTGATAGCTTTTCCTAATTGCTTCTCAACTTCAGCCCGAATTTTTTTGAAAATATCAAGAGAATCAGATTTTTTTAATTAAATAAATATAGCAATAGTGGGAATAATCATCAATAAAGGTGATGAAGTACTTGTTGCCACACAATGTATAGAATATGGTCCACTTATATCTGTATGAATAATTTCTAAGGGGAGGAAGAATATTTGTCTTCACCAGTCTATCAATTTGTTCTTTCGGAATATGACCCAATCGTCTATGCTAGAATGGTCGAGACTTCTCACTAATCAAAGGTAGCTTGGTATTCGAAGTTTTAGCATGAAATGAGGAGTTAAGAGCGAGATGTAATTTGTACAAATCAACAACTAAAGGATGAACCCCAACACATTTAGAATCATAAAATATTTCAGTTTTATTATTCCCCAAAGTAACAAAATAACCATTCTTTTCTAATAATTGAATATGAATCAAATTCCGTCCAAAATTCAGACCCCAAAATACATTATCTAAAATAAGTTGAAAACCATTATCTAACTCCAAATTTATCGTCCCAATAACAACAATATCGAGAAGAGTGCTGCCACCAACTCTAACCTTTTCTTCCTTTGGTCTTGGTTTCATCTGACTTCTTACCTCCTGCAAAATAGTGCTTATATGAATAGTAGTACCACTATCTAACCACCAATTATCTTTTGGTGCATCAACAAAATTATCTTCTATGTAAATATATGCAGACTCACCTTCATCACCATTTTACTTCTCTTTAAAAGCCTTAAACTTGAAGCATTTTGGGATGTTATGACCCTTCTTATTACAAAAATGGCATTTCATATCAGTAACTCTTTGATTCTCTTTGTCATTGCTATTGATTGGCCCATTTTTACCATTTCTTTTGAAGCTCTGAGTCTTTTTCGGACATTGCCACTTTTTCTTTCCTTTAAATTTATTAGCGGAAGATTTGCGTGAGTAACCATGTTAGCAGATTCTACCTTTTCCATAGTAGACTACACTTTTTCTCTTTTCTCTTTTGATTCCTCAGCATCACATTTAGTTATTAACTCGTTAACAGTCCATGGTTGACTGCTAGTATTATAAGCAGTCCTCATGTGACTAAACTGAGACGGAAGTTGTAAATGAGCATCATGAACGATGAAATTATCTAGAAGAGTCACTTCTAAGTTCCTCAACTTGCTTTGGATAGAAAGCATGCTCAAAATAAACTGGCAAACTCCCACTGTTACATTATACTTTAAGTTTCTTAGCTCGCCTATCAACCTTGAGGCTTCATCATTATCAAAAACTTGAAACGCTCACCTACAGCCTTGAAATATTCTCTGTCGTTGTGAATTTTCGGTAGAGACCCCAATAAATGCTCATGGGGAGGCTTTACATCCATGCCCCATGACCCCTTGGACGTGCCCCATGGCGTCCTGGCAAGCCTCCCAACGCTTAGCACCATGGATAGCCCCATGGTCTTAGTCGTGCCAAGTGACAAGCCGCAGCAGATGCCAACAGCGCCCTACGCGCAGAATCTGACGCTAAAGACAAGGTTGCTGCCAATGGACCTCCTTCTACCTTGTAGGAATCTAAGTCTTTTTCATTGTAAATATAGAGTAGTTTTACTTCCCTGTATTCTATTATGTCTCTCTAGCTTAGTTAGGTCAAGTCCTATAACTTTGGTTTATTTTTTTAAGTATTATTAGGGGGGATCAAGCAAGCAAATTTTCAAGCAAGCAAACAATTCTCTGTATTGGTGTCTCTCCCCCTCGACACCGTGTTGCTTTTCTGTAATAGCTTTCATTAATGCAATCAAGCTTTCTTTCATTATTATTCTCTTTTATGTTCTCTCATTGCTCTTGATATTGGTTTTCCCGTACAACACTAACAGCCTCGTCTAGCTTATGGAGGGGACCCCAGTTGGTGGATAGTAACTGCACAGACATTGGTTGCTTAGCCTTACATCGCCCTTACAAGGAATCTCAAGAAGGCGCCGCGTAACAGTTGGTATCAGAGCCTAAGCTCGACATCGGATGAGGGAACACATTGCCATTACCACCAGTTTTGACCATAGTGAATCATGGGGCCGTATTGCGGCACTTGAAGAGACGGTTAACGTATTAAGACCCATCGTGAATACGGTGCCTGATCTAAGAACCAGCCTAGTGCAAAGGTTGGACGACCTAGACTGCAGGATGCGGTAGGTCGGACTTCGGAACATCATTCGCGACTCTGAAGGAGACCGGCAAACAGCAGCCACAGAGGCAGCCAAAATTTTCAGTAAATTCGAGGACCTCCAACAGGACCGGACCGAGGATTTAGCCTATTGGGCACAAGAGGCAGACAAGGTGACTGCCATGCAGCAAACTATAGACAACCTTGCAGGCGAGCTCAATGTTGTCAATGCTACACTACAAGGCCTACTTTGAGGAGGCACAAACCAGATCGGGGGTGCTGTGAACCTCGTTTATGTGCCACAAAAGCTGAAATTCTTAAGCCAAAACCATACAATGGAGACCGGAATTTCAAGAAAGTGGAGAACTTCATCTTCGACATCGAACAATACTTCGATGCCGTGGCAGAGTTAGATGAATCAAAAAAGGTAACAACTGCGGCCATGTATCTTTAGGGTGATGCTAAACTCTGGTGGCGGATGAAATACAAAGCCATCAGGGCCGGTAAAGATATTCTCGAGACATGGGAAGAACTGAAGGCATCCATATGCCTACAGTTCTTCCCCGAAAATTTTGAGTGCAATGCGCAGAGAAAGCTATGGGAGCTTTGCCAGACCATGTCAGTGCGAGATTACGTGTGGGGATTCTCCGCGCTCATGTTGAACATACGGGATATGGGGGACAAAGACAAACTCTTCACATTTCTGGAAGGTTTGAAACCTTATGCCCGTATGGAGCTGCAAAGACAACGGGTACACACTTTACCCAAGGCGATCCAAGCAGCGGAATGCCTTGGGGACTATCAAGTAGAAGCTCACAAGGCTAGGCCCCAACTGCATGTCCGAGGAGGATACAAAGGGGGCCAGCCTAGCAATGGTGGCCCTAGCAGAAGTGGGGGGGGGGGGATCAAAGCAACCAAATCTAAGGCTCCTTCCTCAGGCAGCAATAGTGCTACGTCTCACAACAACGAGCGGGGTAGGAATCCCCCCTCAGGATATCGTCATTGTGGCGATCCGCATTGGAACAATAAATTCCTATATGCACAAATGAACGCCCATCAAATTTTTGATGATGGGACGGATGGTGACACAGACGATGCTGACCAGACAGAACTAATCGGTGCCTTCAACACACTTGTTTGTTCTATCTCTGAGGCCTTATCCGGAACCATTACTGGCATACGTAAGAATAAGGACCCATGCCCAACCACCAAGAAAGGAAAAGCGAAGGCAGATGAGGGGCCTCCTCTTAACCAAGATAAGATCCTGATGTTCATCGAGATGAAAGTTAATGACAAGCCCATTCGGGCGATGATAGACACAGGTGCTACTCACAACTACTTAGTCTCAACTCAGGTAGAGCGACTTGGTCTCGTCGTAGGAAAGGGAAGAGGTCGTGTCAAGGCTATCAACTCACTACCTCAGCCAGTGGATGGAATATCCAAAGGAGTTCCATGAAGCTTGGACCTTATGAAGGAAAATTCAAGCTGCGTGTGGTGATCATAGATGACTTCGAGCTGATAGTTGAATTGGAATTCATGAGGCAAACCAACACTATTACTGTACCTTATGCAGACATGCTACTAATGATGGGAGCAAATGGGGCCAAGCCCTGTATTATCCCATGCACAACCATAAAGATGGTTGCAGTTAAAGAAGGGAGTCAAAAGCTATGAACCTATGTTCTTGGCTTCCCTATGTATTGAAGATATTGAACGCTCTTCGGGTCCCATTCATGTACCCGTAAAGGAGCTGCTGAAAAAGTTTGAAGACGTCATGCCAAAGCAATTTCTGCCTAGGCGCACAATGGACCATGAGATTGAGTTGGTATCGGGTGTGAAGCCACCTGGCCGGGCACCTTACAGAATATTACAACCCAAACTCACCGAGCTTCGAAGATAGTTGACAGAAATGGTGGACACGAGGATCATTGTGCCCTCCAAGTCCCCTTATGGGTCCTCTGTGCTATTCCAAAAAAAAGAGGACGGCACACTATGACTCTGTGTGGATTATCGGGCCCTAAACAAAATCACCGTGAAGAACAAGTACCCTATTCCGCTAATGGAAGACTTGTTCAATAGATTGGGTGGTGCTACAGTGTTCACCAAAATAAACCTAAAGATAGGTTACTGGCAAGTTCGGATTTCTGAGGGAGATGAACACAAGATGACCTGTGTGACAAGATATGGGTCGTACGACTTCTGGGTCATGCCATTTGACTTGACTAATGCTCCAGCCACATTTTTCACTGATGAACCAATTCTTCTGAGAGTGCATTGACGAATTCATAGTGGTATACTTGGACGACATTGTGGTATATAACAAAACACTAGAGGAACACTTGGAGCACCTGCAGAAGGTCCAAGCCCGACTACGAGAGCATGAATTATATGTGAAGCTATCCGAGTGCTCCTTCGCCCAAAAACAGATTGACTTCCTCAGACATGTCATCGAGGAAGGACGGATCAAGATTGACTAATAGAATATTCAGGCTGTCACAAATTGGCGGATATCCATGCCTTGAGGGCGTTCCTTGGTCTATGCAACTTTTATCGTTAATTTGTGAAAACTTACTCTCTCATTACAGTGTCGTTGACAAAACTTCTAAGGAAAGCCACCCGTGGATTGGGGTCCCAGGCAAGCGGAGGCCTTCAACGCATTGAAAGTGGATATGTCTTTGCCCTTCCTGATTTGGCCAAGCCGTTCGAAGTACAAACAGATGCCTTTGACTATGCTTTGGGTGGAGTCTTGCTACAAGAGGGTCATCTAGTGTCTACAAGAGTCGGAAGTTGAAGGATGCAGAACGATAGTATGCCGCCCATGAAAAAGAATTATTGGTTGTCGTCCGTTGCCTACGCCTTTGGAGGCACTATCTTCTGGGAACCTCGTTCATGGACAAGACAGAAAACATAGCCATTTGCCATTTCATGACCCAGCCAAAGATGAATGGCGAACATGCTAGGTGGCAAGAACTCCTAGAAAATTTCACTTCAATCTAGAGTACCAAAGTGCAAAGTCTAACCAAGTTGCTGATGCGTTGAGTCGGAGGGCTGACTTAGCATCGGTGTGCATACTCGCCACCCTAAGGGGGAGCAAAATGGACACCACTATAAAAGATCAGATACAGGATCTACTTACCAAGGATCCTACTGCACAATATTTGGTCGATTTGGTAGGACAAGGAAAAACTCGCCAGTTCTATGTGGAAGATGGGTTCCTGAAGGTGAAAGGGAATCGACTTTATGTTCCTAAAGGAGGCGATCTGCGAATGACTCTTCTGATGGAATGCCATGATACTTTGTGGGCCGGCCATCTAGGTGAAGAAAGCACCATGGCGTTGTTGCGCCGTGCTAATTATTGGCCTCAAATGGCTGATGATATTACGAAGTATGTGAAGACTTACCTAGTATGCTAGAAAGACGAGTCAGACCGCTTGACACAAGCGGGACTTTTGGAGCCATTGCCTGTTCCATGGAGACCTTGGGAAAGCATTCATTGGATTTCATCACAAGATTGCCCAAGGTCGGAGATCTTACAACTATCTTGGTTGTGGTAGATCAGGTTTCTAAGTCTGCTACATTTATAGCAGCCCCAAAATATATATCAGCAGAAGATATAACTTAACTCTTCTCCTCTCATGTTGTCAAATATTGGGGTCTGCCTAAAGACATCGTTAGTGATCGCGACTCTTGCTTCACTAGCAAATTTTGGACTCAACCCTTTAAGTGCCTCGGGTCTAAATTGAGCCACGGTTCAAGTTTTTATCCACAATCTGATGACCAAACGGAGTGATTAAATGGCATGCTGGAGGTATATCTCTGCCATTTTGTTACCGGATCACAGAAGAATTTGGTGAAGCTTCTAAATGCTGCTCAACTGTGTTTTAATTCACAAAAGAGCTCTAGTATAAACAAAAGCACTTTTGAAATTGTTATCGGACAAAAACCTCTACTCCCACACACTGTGAATGCCCCAAACATAATGAAATATACTCGAGCTGCTAGCTTCTCGAAGGAATGGAAGCGAAATTTGGAGATAGTGTGGAGCTATTTTATCAAGGCCTTAAAGCGGATGAAAAAGCATGCTGATCAAAATCGTCGCTTTGTTGAATACCATGTAGGATACAAAGTGATGGAGAAAATTCCAAAGCGATACTTGTTTGCAGGGGTCCATGACCCTCGTCTATTGCAAAAGTACATTGGACCCTTGTCCATTGAGAAACACATTAGGAAGTTGCATACCGGGTGGATACCCTATCCTAGTGGAAGATTCATCCAGTCTCCATGTCAGTCTTCTAAAACCTTTTCGGGAAGACATGGAGGATCCTTCACGGAACCAGCTCACAATACCCAGTATTCGAGGCCCTAATTCAACCGGGGAAAGGCGTGTAGTAGCTATTCTCGATGATCGAGTGGTTCATGCTTCAAGAAAATATCACCAAGAGTTCTTGGTGAAATGGCAAGGTTATGATATATAGGAGAATACTTGGGAGAGGGGAACAAACCTCCAATCCTACAAGAGCCTGATCGGTGATTATCTTGCAAGTAATCTGCCGAGGACGTCGCCAACTCAGGTAGGGGAGAATGTCATGGTCGGCTTTCCAGCCATGCCCTATGACCCCTTGGACGCGCTGGAAATCCTCCCAACGCCTAGAGCTATGAACGGCCCCGTGGTCGTGGCCGTTCCATGTGACAAGCGCGCATGTGCCTATGTTGCCCCATCGATAGCCTTCGCCAGTGCCCAGTCGCAGACAGATGCTAACAACACCGGGCGCACAGACTCTGATGCTAAAGACAAGGTTTCTGCCAACGGACCTGCTTCTACCTTTAAGGAATCTAAGTTGTTTTCATTGTAAATATAAAGTAGTTTTACTTCCTGTATTTTCATTATGTCTTTCTAGCTTAGTTAGGTCAAGTCCTTTAACTTTGGTTTATTTTTTTAAGCATTATTAGGGGGGATCAAGCAATCAAGCAATCAAACTTTCAAGAAAGCAAACAATTCTCAATACTGGTGTCTCTCACCCCTGACACCGTGTTGCTTTTCTGTGATAACTTTCACTAGTACAATCAAGATTTCTTTCATTCTCATTCACTTTTCTGTTCTCTTAATTGCTCTTGATATCGGTTTACCCGTACGGTACTGACAGTCTCGTCTAGCGTACGAAGGGGACCCCAGTTGGTGGATAAACTGCACGGACATCGGTTGCTTATCCTTACGTCTCCCTTCCAAGGAATCTCAAGAAGGCACCGCGTAACACTAACCAAGTTAGCAGATTCTACCTTTGCCATAGTAGACTACACTTTTTCTCTTTTTACCTTTGCTTCCTCAGCATTACATTTAGTTATTAACTCATTAATAGTCCATGTCCATGGCTGACACCTACTATTATAAGCAATCCTTATCTGAATAAATTGAGACATGAGTTGTAAAAGAGCTTCTTGAACGATGAAACTATCTGAAAGAGCCACATCTAAGTTCCTAACTTGCTTTGGATAGAAAGCATGCTCAAAATAAACTAGCAAACTCCCACTATTTCATCATACTTTAAGTTTCTTAGCTTGCCCATCAACCTTGACGCTTCAGCATTATCAGAATCTTGAAACGCTCACCTACAACCTTGAAATATTCTCTGGCATTGTTTGTTTCCGATAGCGACCCCAATAAATGCTCAGTAATTGACCTTTTTGAGGCCTTTAAACACAACTTGTTGCATCCTTCCCATTTAGCATATTGGTTTATCTCTTTTTTAGTAGTATTAGTAGCTCCCTTATTTTTTTTCCGTTCGCTCTGTATATCGTACATTCCAGTTTGCTATTGTTTGATGTATTCTCTGTTATTGGTTTCGTTGTTGTTGTTGTAGTTGTTATTGTTGTTATTATAGTTGTCTTTCTCCCCTTTTTCTTATCGTCCTTCGTTCCTCTATTGTTTTCTTTCTTCTTCCTCTTTCTCCTTCGTCTTCTTCCTTTCTCTCTTTTCACCTTTTCTTGAGCCGAGGGTCTATTGAAAACAGTCTCTCTACCTCGCCAGGTAGGGGTAAGGTCTGCGTACACACTATCCTCCCTAGACCCCACTTGTGGGATTATACTGGTATGTTGTTGTTGTTGTTTATCTCTTTCTTACTGCTTTCCTTAGTTGGTTTTTCGGTGCAATTTTTAGCTGTTTGAGAGCGGGCGTCACTGAAAAGCTAAAATTTCAGCTTCTTCAACCTCCAGCAGGTTTTTACAGAAAATTGGGTTTGTTCAACCCGTTTTTCTAACCCGATTTAAATTTTCTCACTTTTAATAGGTTTGATTCAATTAATTTCATGGATATTATTCTTAAGATGTTTCTAAACATATTTATAACAAAACATTGTCGAAACACATAACAAATTATACAATTGAGGTCCAAAAATGCAGATTCGAGCTTTTAAAGTATCCGAGAACCCTAACTCTTAAATTCAATTTTTTGTGATGTAGAAATCAATTAGAAGCAACAAAAATCTTTAGAAACATCCAGGGAACTCACTAGAACCTTTTAATCGAATCAAAGCACAGATTTAATGGTTTGGAATTGAAAATCACTTTGTTTTGAAATATGAAAAAAATCTTAATTCCTTTCTCAATTTTGAGAGTTATTTAAATAATCATTTATCAAATTGAAGCTATAAACAAGAAGAATAAAAGTCCTAACATCTCAATTCAAAATTTTCCTAATTTCATCGCGAAATTACAACAATTAATTTCGGGTTTGGAAATATAAAACCTTACTAATCAAGGTATTTTAATCCTAAATCATGTTTTCTAGGCTTCTGATACCACATGTGAGAATATTGACATAATATAACCCAAGATCAAACATGATGTTAAGACACAAACTAAATCAAGATTAGCAAGGACAGTTGTATACCTGTTTGAGCCATATCGCGGATTGATGAAGGACTAGGTCTTCCTCTTTATTACCTTTTCTCCAATATGGCAGGATCCATGGGAAAACTACCACACACAACAGATGTTATGAAATAACTGTGACTGTGTATTTATATAAGGGTTAGAGAGGGGGCCTAGCTGTAATTAATGAAACTCTAATGGGCCCTCCCATTACGGGCCTTATCGGGTTGAGCCAACACTCACCGTTGTACTAGACCCACCAAGCACATAAAGTGCACTGCCTAATAATAAATTATCACACTTATAATTGGGCTCACGTTTATGGACTATTATCAAATCCGGATATTTACATATAAATAAAATATTTAATAATGTAAACCCATTTTTCTTACATATGATACACATATGTTTGTTTACTTCAAGAATCTGTTATGAGGCAGTATTCAGTTGGAAAACTTTGAACGGGTAATGAACATGAAGAATGAAACTACACTCTACAGAATTGACCTTCCTTTTGATATTGTCCATATGCAGACCGGTGTTGGGTGATACTGTTCCGGGTCAAGAATAAATGAGATTTGGAAATCATAAAGAAGTAGAATATTTTAGTCTAATTAAATATAAAATGGCTAAATCTCATTCACTAGTTAAAAACTGGATATTTGCTTATTTTATCTATTATTATCTGTTCGAAAGGCCAAAGTCCAATGTAATGAACCTTTTGAGGGTCGATGGTTCACAAATAGCATAGTAAAGAGATATTGTAAAGAAATTTTTATCATTCTTAGTGGATGATTGGTACATACAATTAAAATTAAGATATGAAGTGGATAATTTAAAATACGTATTGGTTTTTAATTAAACAATGTAGATTTTTCTATTCTAACCTTAGAAATGCCTAATTTAGACTTGAGTTATCTCGGTTATATCTGTTTGAGGGGCTCAAGTCTAGTTTTACGAACCGTTACGGTCTTGAAAATTGGTATTTGGATAAGATATACCAATGTTAATAACTATTGAAAGGTTTTAGCCAATTATTAGGTTTAGCAACTAGTAAAAAAAATAATGGATAGCAAAATTCTATTTTTAGCAAATATTGTATGATTTTTACTAGGAACGCTATTCAGAGTGTTTCTATAACAACTCGGCTGGTTATTTTGAGTATTTAGCCCCGTTTCCCCTAATTGATGCTTCACTTATGGGCATTTGAGATTTTGTGACTTGTCGGGGGTGGTTGGCTAGGTTTCTAGAAAGTTTCAGAGTGAATTGGGATACTTAGTCCCAAGGTTGAAACCTTAAGTTGAAAGAGTTGACTGGAGTTTGACTTTTGTGTAGACGACTCTGGAATGGAGTTTTGATGGTTCCAATAGTTTCGTATGGTGATTTTGGACTTAGGAAAATGTCCGAATTTGGATTTGGAGGTCCGTAGGTTACTTTGATGCTTTTTGGCAAAAGTTGGAAAATTGAAGGTTTAGAAGGTTTGATCGGGAGTTGACTTTATTGATATCGGGTTTGAATTTTGGTTCCGGAGTTGGCATAGGTCCGTTGTTTCATTTGAGACTTGCATGCAAATTTTAAGTTCAATTGAAATTGATTTGATATGGTTCGTCATGAATTTTGGAAGTTGAAAGTTCATTAGGCTTGAATTGGGGTGCGATTCATGGTTTTGATATTGTTTTGTGTGATTTGAGGCCTTGAGTGAGTCCGCATTATATTTTAGGACCGCTTGGTGTGATTGGACGGGGTCCCGAGGGCCTGGGTGTCCTTCGGATGGGATACAGACCATTTCTATCATGTTTGGGACTGCTGTTTTTAAGGTTCTGGTTTCCTTATTCGCGATCGCGGAAGGCATTATTTTAGCATGGGAAATTGTTCTTTGCGTTCGCAAAATTGAGCTTGCATTCGCGAAGCTTTGAGAGGCACAGGACTTCGCGATCGCGAGGATGATGATGCATTCGCGTAGAATAGGTGTTCAGCTGGGGCATCAGGCGATAAGCCTTCGCGATCGCGGAAGGTCGCCCTCGTTCGCGAAGAGGCAGGATGGTTGTGCATTGCGTTCGTGAGATTGGTCTCACATTTGCATAGGCTAATTCTGGGGCAGTGATTATTTATGCTTCGCGATCGTGACGTGGGTCCCGTGATTGTGACACATAGGCAGACTATATAGTACTATATTTCGAGGGTTTGAGTTATTATATTATATTTTGAGTTGTGGAGCTCGAATTTGGGTGATTTTGGTGGGAATTTTCACGATTTGGATTGGGGAAAGTTTTTCTAATTAGAATTTGTTCATTATTCATGATTGCATCTTTGTTTTTATCATTTATTTGGTGATTTGAATTGGAAAAATTAGGGATTTTTGTAAAAATGTTTCGAAAACATAAATTAAGGATTTGAAGGTCGATTTCAGGACGAAATTGGATGATTTTGGTATGGTTGGACTCGTATTGGAATGGTTATTCGGAATTTGTGAGTTTGGTCAGGTTCCAAGGTGCAGGCCCGGGGTTGACTTTTTGGATTGACTTTTTATTTTAGTTGAAGATCTCAGCTTTATCATTTGGAATCAATTCTTATGACTTCTATTGATTATATTAAGTTAATTTGGCTAGATTCGGGTCATCCATAGGTTGATTCACGCCACAAGGGCTTGTTAGAGGAGTGGTTCGTCTTGCTTGAGGTAAGTATCTTACCTAAACTTGGTTGAGGCACTAGTTGCCTGAGTTATTTGTGATAGTTATGTGCAATGGGTGTGCATATGTGTGGTGGTTGAGCCCATGTGCAAGAACAAGAGTATATATTCACGCTCTGGATAGTGTTTAGGCTATGATATGACTTCAATTGATTGATTTATGTTTCAATGTTTCTCATATTTGTAACCCTGTTGTGAACTATTTTATCCATATTTGAGGTTACATAGAGGCTAATCCCCTGAATGAACTTGATAATTGATATTTCCATGATGAAATTATTTATTTGAGCTATGATAACACTCTTTGTACATGCATACACCTTAGCATGTCATTTATACCAGTCCAGGAGCATGAAATCTGATATTCATTGATCATATACATGTATTATTGCATATTTACTTCTATGTAATATGATTTGGACTGGGTGCATGTGACCACGCCGAGCAGATTGTGTTGTTAGCTTGTGACCACGTCGTGCAGATTGTGATTACTAGCATGTGAGTTGTTCGTGCGGTTGGTATTATTGGCACTTGAGTTGTCTGTGCAACATGTGATTTATCCGTGCGGATCCAGATATTAGTATATTAGCATATGAGTTGTCCGTGTGGTTGATTTGAGGTCAGAGTATCATAAGTTGAAGATCCGGGATTAAGATATTCCAAAGACGGCATTCTAGACTCGCTATGGTCACTATGAGTTTCTGGTGATGTCTTTTGGACTAACCAATGCCCCAGCAACCTTTATGCACTTGATGAATAATGTATTTCAGCCATATCTTTATTCCTTCGTCATAGTATTCATTGATGATATATTGGTGTACTCACGTAGACGGGAGGATCATGAGCAGCATCTAAGGATTGTACTCCAGGCGTTGCAAGAGAGGAAGCTATATGCTAAATTCTCCAAGTGCAAGTTTTGGATTGATTCAGTGGCATTCTTGGGCCACGTGTGTCTATTGAGGGGATCAAGGTAGATCCGAAGAAGATTGAGTAAGTTTAAAGTTGGCCTAGACCATCTTCATCTACAAAGATTTGGAGTTTATTGACCCAGAAGGCTGCTCCTTTCAGATGGTCAGACGAGTGTGAGGTGAGCTTTCAGAAGCTCAAGACTGCATTGACTACGACCCTAGTGTTGGAGTTGCCTACAAGTTCAGGATCTTACATTGTGTATTGTGATGCATCGCGTATTGATCTTGGCGTAGTGTTGATGTAGGATGGTAAGGTGATTGCCTACGTGTCCTGGCACTTGAAGGTTCATGAGAAGGATTACCCTGTGCATGACTTAGAATTGGCATCCATTGTTCACGCGCTAAAGATTTGGAGGAACTATCTATACGGCGTTCCACGTGAGGTATCATATCACCATATTATATCATCCGGGGAGGCTAATGTGGTGGCCGATGCATTGAATAGGAAGGCTGAGAGTATGGGCAGTTTGGCATATTTACCGATAGTAGAGAGGCTACTAACCATGGATGTTCAGGCTTTGGCCAATCAACTTGTGAGATTGGAGCCTTGTCGGGTTCTTGCTTGCATTGTGGCATAGTCATCCTTGTTGGAGCGTATCAAGGCTCCTCAGTTTGATGGTCCTCACTTGATGGAGTTGAGGGACACGATGCAGCGGGGTGGTGCTAAGTAGGTTGTGATTGGTGATGATGGTATTATGCGGCTTCAAGGAGGGATTTGTGTTCCAAATGTTGAGGGGTTGAGCGATTTGATCCTTGAGGAGGCTCACGGTTCTCGCTATTCAATTCACCCAAGTGTCATGAAGATATACCGTGACTTGAAATAATACTACTGGTGGCAGAGAATAAGAAAGGTATTGTTGTTTATGTCTCTCGGTGTTTGAATTGTCAACCTGTGAAGTATGAGCATAAAAAATCGGGAGGGTTGATTCAGAGATTGGAGATACCAGAGTGGAAGTAGGAGTGCATCACTATAGATTTTGTGGTAAGATTACCACAGACCTTGAAGAAATATGACGCAACCTGGGTTATTGTGGACAAGTTGACTAAGTCCTACACACTTCATTCCGGTGATGACTTCCTATTCTTCAGAGCGGTTGGCTCAGATTTACATCTGGTAGTTCAAAGATGTCTAAGCCACGCTCGTGTTCATTACCTTATCTAGTCTTTCTGTCTTTTAATTCTACTTTGCAACAATTTACCTCAGGTAACACATGCTAACTCTATTAACAATCAAGTTACTACATCATCTAATCATACTCTAGATAGACCTAGTAGCACAATTACGCATACTCTCATTCTAAAATAGGTAACATACCTAATTGCCTCTAAGATGGGGGCTCGAAATCCCGCTGATCTCCTAATGCATACATATGATTCTGGGTCCCTTTTAGGCCTTACGCTCTCCTTCTGCCTCTGCCTAGCTGAAATGATGGTACTGAGCCACTAGGCTGCCCTGAACGACTGCTACCCTTATAACTCAACATCGGACAGTTCTGTGCCATATGACCTGGGGTGCCACGTATGAAACATGCATCCATACCTCGTAAGCACAGTCTCTCATGTCTCCTTCTACACTGCTCACATCGAGGTGGTTTTATTTGTCCAACACTCCCTTGATCTTGCACTCCATGTGCCCTTGATCCATGACCTATTCTCGACTAAGGGCTTTGAGAATATTGGGTCTCCTCAGGCCTAGATAAATTGCCACCTGCCTGACCTCGTCTCTTCTGAGACCTATTACTAGTCGCTGTGCCTACTTACTCCTCAACTGGCCTGTCTCTCTTACCTTGCTGCCTTTCTCGAGCTTGTTCTAGTTGTTGTCATTGTTTATGCTCCTCTAGATTATGGGCTAAAGCTTGAATCCGAGATATGTCCATATTGTCATTCAGTGAGGCTGTGGTATAAGCTTCAACTAACTCTGGTGCCAGCCCTGCCACACCCTGATGTATCCTGGCTTGCATCGTATCAACCAAATATAGGGAATACCTAGCCAACGAATCAAACCTGAGGTTGTCATACCGAACACTCATGTCATCCTACTGTAGGGCTAAAACTTATCAACCTTGGCTTCTCAAATCTCCAATGGTAAGTAATGGTCCATGAAGGCTCTGGAGAATTCTCCCCACTTGCTGGTTGCGCATTCTGCCCTCCAGATAATTCCCATGAATCATACCAATACACAACTATATCTCACAGCCTGAAAGTTGCTAACTCCACTGCCTCTGTCGTGGAAGCATGCATAACTCGAAAGATCCTGTAAAGGTGGTCTATAAAATCTTAGGGATCATTGTACTGATCTATCCCCGTGAACTCTGGAGGGCTCAAAGCAATAAACTCGCGGTCCCTCAAACTCCCGAGCCCCTCGGAAGGTCCTGCACAAAATGGAACTCTAGTCTGTCGCTGTGTAGCAACTAACTGAGTCAAAAGATGCACAACACTTCTAAGATCCTGATTAGTAGGGACTAGTGGCGGTACTGGTGCTCTATGAAACTCCTCTGGTGCTAGTGGAGTAGGGGATACTCGGGAAGGTGACTCAACTTGAACCTCTGACGGATCTACATAAACCGTCGGTGGTCTAATAATGTCTCCCCCCTCAACAACTTTACCTTTCTGACTAGCTACAGCTATTCTTGTATCAGTCATCTCTGTACGACATATCGAATATGAGTTAGACATTGACACCTTATGACTCAGCTCTATACTGCAAGACTGGATCAGAACGATGGGTAACCAATCCTAAATGCCTTGTAGCTTCCTATTTATAAATGTGGTACACAACAAATCAATAAATAAGACTCTACTAGACACGACTTTGTATACTTCCTAGGACAAACCTGCTCTGATACCAATTTGTCACACCCAAACCTAGGTGAGGCGTGGCTGGAACCCGGTGTCGTACTGGCCCGAGCGAACCACTCTTCAGCTCTTGAATGCTGGACGTAACCCAAAACATACATAGGCCAACATGGCTGCAACTCGTAAAATATCATAGGCGGCCAAGCATCATATCAGCTAGCCATCATACTCGAAACATCAATATATGTTCGGGCCGAGGAGGCCACTATGAGTATCAATACCGGACAACCTAGAAAGAAAACATAAATAAGGCCAGACAAGGCCACAAACATATTGTACATACTGAACCTATGTCTACAAAGCCTCTAAGAATATCTCATATCAAAATATCGTCGGGACAGGGCCCCAGCCTACCCATAAGTCTATAAGAAAATTTGATATATGACCTCCAGACTCAGCTATACTCCGAAAGAGATGGAGTCTTACCAATTTTCCGCTGAATATCAATCCTGTCTACTTTGAGGGCTCACCAAAATGATTACTTGCACCTGCAGGCATTAAATGCAGCGCCCAGCAATGGGACGTTAGTACAATGAGATGTATCAAGTATGTAAGGCAGAAAGCAATATATATAAATAAATTCTGAAAACAAAAAGGCATAAATGAATACAAAAATAGTCTGCTGAATGATAAGAATAAGAGTGAGCTTACCATATACTGTAGATTGACTTACTAGATTGCTATCACTTGGACCACTTGGTCCTTCAATCTGATTGAAAAACTCAACATATCATAAGATTCTGAACTATCTCTATCAACCGTTGCTCTGTGATTTCTTGTTGCATCATCGTTTTTACTTATTATAAGAACACAATATGGCTCATACGCGTAGCAAGGTAGACCGTCCGTAAGGCACACTACAACATTACTATCTGGTGGGACGTACACGTAGCAAAGCAGACCGTCTGTACGACTCAAAATATTCGGGTTGGACTATGTGTACACATGGGACCGTCCATAGCCAACCATTATCTTACCTATACGTTTCATAGACCGTCCATAGGTTAAACTTCATTATCCCCTACGTGTTCATAGACCGTCCATAAGGAACATACTTATGCATAAATAATATTACAAAAGCATGCAACAGTCAATATCTTACAAGCTAGGTACTCGTGTCTATAAGGTATAACTTCTTCTACTACTTTCAGTAACTCTCAGTTCGTATTCGGCAACTCGTAATCCGTACTCATTAGCTTTAAGGAAACTCAAAAATACTCTCAGATTTACACATCTGTCGTGACATACTAGTAAAAGGCTTTCGAGATTCATATAATCGTACAATTCATTTGGTACATCGTAGGGCTTGTATTTTATATTGTTTCAAGTGACTCATTGCATTCGTTAACTCAATCTCTACTTCCTTTAATGTATGGAATATCATTACTATTTTCGCATGCACATGATTATTCTAGTTAGGTAGTACAATGTGTTTCATAACTTATGTGACCTTACGTTCTTCTACATACTATCTATTCTTCATTTGTTAGTTTACTCATTCACAGCCTTTAAATTTACGGGGAGGTTCTTGTTAAGAAACATATCACATCTCTTACTTTACATCTCTCTCTCTCTTATTAGCATTAGGGATCTTCCGTACCTACCTTTACTAACCAACGAAACTACTTCGGCCATTTCATAAGATCATAGGCTCTATACGTAATTTCTACTCGTGAGCCATTTATAATTTACCATTAAACGAAGGCCATACTTGTTACATCCCATACTTTTCTACAGAGGATTTGTGACCATAAGACCCCGTAAATTTAACAACCTTGATACCGTTATATACATTTTGATATGGTATTTAGATTGAGTGGAACGTTTTTGTAAAAAGTTTGAAAAAATATAATTTTATATAGTTATTAATATTACTACTTTCGAATATGCACACATAATATGAGAAAAGTTTATGAGATTTTCTTTACTGTAAAGATATGAATTATTATTTTTCACAAGAAAAGAAGGTTATCTTTTTACCATTTTAAGAATTAAGCGTGCGCAATTTTTTACTCTTTATATGAAATTGGAAAAATTAGAAGTTGCGAAAATGTATTTTTACATGGATATTTTAATAAAATAATAGTGTATGTGTTGATTTTATATGGTACCATAATTTATTAATTATTAATACTTGCACGGTAGAGATTAGTCTTATCTTATGTTCACGTGGGACCTAGTTAAAGTAATAGATGATGATTCACAAGTAAGTTCCTAACGAAGATTTCATACAAAGTGAGACCTCTCTTTCATTATTCCGACCTTTATCTTGAAATTTGCCTCAAATTTTATGACCGCTTGATGATTGTCTCATGTATTGAATGCATGGCCTAATGCTTTTGGTAGACTAAGATATAATGAGTAGTAAATCCACGCAAACAACAGTGTGTGTATTTCTTTTAGCAAAAATCATTTATCTTGAAAGTAAATGGGTTTCCTTTTGTATTGCCTGTGAAGATTGGGGCTGACTTTGATCTAATTCTACGCTGCATGGAAGCTTCAATCCATTGATATTGGACATTGTTTCCTCTCAGACAATGAGATTAAGCCTTGTTTTGATCGTTCTGTGTGGTTGATTTGTTCTATAGCCCAGTTACCTCTGATGGGTTCTTTCCTCATTAGCGCCAGTAACGGTATGTTAAGGCTATCCCTTCTTTCCTTTTTGGCATGGTCCATATGACACAACGAAACAACCAAGCACACAAGTTTCAGAAATAATTCTATTCTTAGAAGTACTAAGGTTGCCTATGTTCCTGATTCCCAATATGTCCTACTACCATATTGTCTATACATGGGTCTCATGCATTCCAAGAGATCATATTGACCTACTTCATTATGCATTGCATTCATTTATATATGTGCATTTACCCATGACTCAAACGGCGTTATATACGCGTATATATGTATATATATGTATATGGGATATGGGAAAAAGTTACGGCGTTATATACGCATCACCACCTGATCAGCTGGTATACGTTGACGATTTTGCCCACAGTGGCCGAGATGATATGATGGGATGCCCTCAGAGGCTTGATGATGTTATGAACACATGTACCTATGCACGACATGACATTCATACGCATATGCATGACACTATAAGTATTTCATGATTTACAGAGTTATCCAGACTTACAAGTTGAGTACTTTACTCCATGTTTCTTCCATGCTCTTTATATATTTATTTACATGCTTTACATACTCAGTACATTATTCTTACTGACGTCCTTTTGTTGGGGACGCTGTATTCATGCCCGCAGGTATAGATAATCGGTTTTACGAGCCCTCATAGTAGACGAGGTTAGCATTCAGCGAAGGATCGGTAAGACTCCACCTCATTTGGAGTGCAGCCCAGTCTATGAGTCATCGTGTCAGAGTTTGGCTACGAACTTATGGGTAGGCCGGTGCCCTGTCTTGTTTGATGTTTAATACTCTTAGAGTCTTCGTAGACAGATGTTCATTTTGTATAGTATGTCAGAGGCCTTGACGGCCCATATGTATCCGTGTAAGAACAATGGTTCATTGATACAGTGTTTACCCACTTATAGTTATACATTATGAGTTATGGCCATGTTGGCCCATGATAGTTAGAAAAAAAGTTACAGAGTGGTTCACTCGGGCCAGTACGGCACCGGGTGCCAGTCACACCTCCCCAGGTTTGGGGCGTGACAAAGTGGTATCAGAGCGGGTCGTGTCCTAGGGAGTCTACACAGCCATACCTAGTAAAGTCTCACTTATGGATGTGTTGCGCGCCACTTTTATTGAGAGGCTATAGGGCATTTAGGAAATGCTACCCTTCTTTTGTTTCCAGATCGTGCCATAGAGCTAAGTCGTAAGAATTCAGTATAAAGTTTCCATCGAATTTTGTATGCACTAGAGGTGCTATCACAATAGAGCTTTAAGGCGTAGATGCAATTTCTACTTATGTGGAAGGGAAGTTATGGAAGAAACAGAAGAGACGATGCATGATTGAAAGGTAATTAAGATAAAAGTGAAGAAGATACGAGATACTCAAGTACAAATGGTTGTGAATAGTCCAGAATTCAGATAGAGGTTGGGTTTTAGTTTACTATCCAGAGAACACCCTGGTGAAAATTTTGAAAATCTCAACGAGTTAACATTCGAGGATGAATGTTTCTAAAGGGGGAAAGGATGTTACATCCCGTACTTTTCTACAGAGGATTTGTGTCCATAAGATCCCGTAAGTTTAACAACCTTGATACCGTTAGATACATTTTGATATGGTACTTATATTGAGTGGAACGTTTTTGTAAAAAGTTTGAAAAATATGATTTTATATAGTTATTAATATTACTACTTTCGAATATCCACACATAATATGAGAAAAGTTTATGAGATTTTCTTTATTGTAAAGATATGAATTATTATTTTTCACAAGAAAAAAGGTTATCTTTTTACCATTTTAAGAATTAAGCGTACGAAATTTTTTACTCTTTATATGAAATTGAAAAAATTAGAAGTTGAGAAAATATATGTATTTTTACATGGATGTTTTAATAAAATAATAATGTATGTGTTGATTTTATATGGTATCATGATTTATTAATTATCAATACTTGCACAGTAGAGATTAGTCTTATCTTATGTTCACATGAGAGCTAGTTAAAGTAATAGATGATGATTCATAAGTTCCTAACGTGGAAAGATTTCATTATTCCGACCTTTATCTTGAAATTTGCCTCAAATTTTATGACCGCTTGATGATTGTCTCATGTATTGAATGCATGGCCTAATTCTTTTGGTAGACTAAGATATAATGAGTAGTAAATTCACGCAAACAACAGTGTGTATATTTCTTTTAGCAAAAATCATTTATCTTGAAAGAAAATGGGTTTCCTTTTGTATTGCCTGTGAAAATTGGGGCTGACTTTGATCTAATTCTACGCTGCATGGGAGCTTCAATCCATTGATATTGGACATTGTTTCCTCTCAGACAATGAGATTAAGCCTTGTTTTGATCGTTCTGTGTGGTTGATTTGTTCTATAGCCCAGTTACCTCTGATGGGTTCTTCCTCATTAGCGCCAGTAAAAGTATGTTAAGGCTATTCCTTCTTTCCTTTTTGGCATGGTCCATATGACACAACGAAACGAGCAAGCACGCAAGTTTCAAAAAGATTCTATTCTTAGAAGTAATAAGGTTACCTATGTTCCTGATTCCCAATATGTCCTACTACCATATTGTCTATACATGGGTCTCATAGCATTCCAAGAGATTATATTGACTTACTTCATTATGCATTGCATTCATTTATACATGTGCATTTAACCATGACTCAAACGGCATTACATACGCGTATATATGTATATATATGTATATGAGATATGAAAAAAGGTTACGGCATTACATACGCATCACCACCTGATCAGCTGGTATACGTTGACGATTTTACCCACAGTGGCCGAGATGATATGATGGGATGCCCTCAGAGGCTTGATGATGTTATGAACACATGTACCTATGCACGACATGACATTCATACGCATATGCATGACACTTTAAGTATTTCATGATTTACAGAGTTATCCAAACTTACAAGTTGAGTCCTTTACTCCATGTTTCTTCCATGCTCTTTATATATTTATTTACATGCTTTACATACTTAGTGCATTATTCGTACTGACGTTCTTTTGTTGGGGACACTGCATTTATTCCTGCAGGTATAGATAATCGGTTTGATGAGCCCTCATAGTAGATGAGGATAGCATTCAGCGAAGGATTGGTAAGACTCTACCTTATTCGGAGTGCAGCCCAGTCTATGAGTTATCGTGTCATAGTTTGGCTATGAACTTATGGATAGGCCGGTGCCTTGTCTTGTTTGATGTTTAATACTCTTAGAGGCTTTGTAGACAGAGGTTCATTTTGTACAGTATGTCAGAGGCCCTGACGGCCCATATGTATCCGTGTAAGAACAATGGTTCATTGATACAATGTTTACTCACTTATGGTTATACATTACGAGTTATGGCCATGTTGGCCATGATAGTTAGAAAAAAAAGTTACAGAGTGGTTCGCTCGGGCCAGTACGGCACCGGGTGCCAGTCACGCCTCCCCAGGTTTGGAGCGTGACAATACTTCTCGCCGTAGAGTCAACACAAGTTCCCTGAGGTCTCTACTTATTTCTAGGAATTATCCGAGGATTAAAACTACGAGTAACTCGTTTCTTATCTATATTCACTTTTGAACTATTAGAGGCTCTTAACCCGTCAACATAGAACCTGTCCCCTTGAACGTCTTATAAGGGTGACGTCACTACAAAATCATGCTGGAAGAAGAAAGGGAAAGCCTTACATACTTTTAAGTCGATCCTTCAACGAAGATGGTGGGAAAGTCTCCTCTTCAATGTAATCTACACCAATGAAAATAACACTAGTATCAACAATAGTAACACATCAACTAGCTACCACGCGACAAGCTTGTTCTACGGCAAATCGAACAGCATCTCCCCCGTTTCTTTCACCTCCCTCAAGGTCACAACATCAACAATAACAGGCCACCCTTATTCCATATATCCAGCACCTTAACAATACGAGAACTGCCCAACAATAAAATATAACAACAACAATAGGTCCAACGTTAAGCTTAGGAATAGCTAGTTTACGATACATTGAGCGACAAGCTTGGTCCTTAACTAGCAACAAAATACTAATCTACACTTATTCTTCTCTTCAAGTTACATATTAACAACAACAACAACACACACACACACACACACACACACACACACATAGATATATATATATATATATATATATATATATATATATATATATATATATATATATATATATATATATATATATATATATATATGGCCGCAGTTTAATATTCAGATAAACAGGTAGTTCATCATTCAGAAGAGGGAGTATTCATATCCTTACTTCCTTTATTCAGTTCAGTTATCAGTTATCTTTTCAGTTGTCAGTTCAGTTATCAGTTATCAGTTATCAGTTACCTTTTCAGTTACCAGCTTAGTTTCAGTTTCAGCATTTATAATTCTTTCTTTCAGTTGCTTTACATACCAGTACAANCAACACAGCAGTCCATGTCATTGCTTCTAGACAGTTCTCACGCAGCAAGTGCCTCCTCTTCGTCTGTCCCATAAACAATGTCAGCCTGTTGGAAAGTCTGCTCCAAAGGCGGTATTGGCTGTTCCAGTGGATAGTAAGGACCGCGCCATGGTGGCGACCAATTGTTAAATTCTTCCCAAGTGTACTCGTATCCCAGACCGAAAGTAGTGCCGTGCTTCTTGAGCTTTATGGGTTTAGCGATCCCCTGGAGGTTCTTGCCAAGCCCCTTGCCACGTTCGTACCCACTACAGTTCACTGTACTCTCGATCTTGTTGTCCCACCATTTATCTTTGTCAACAGCATTGACTCGCTCGATGTGGTGGTAGGTCTCCCCACCTAACTTTCTTCTTCCCCCTATTGCCGGAATGGTCTGACGACTGTATATAGGATTGCTGCCATCACCGTGAATGATCACTTCCTGGTGATTCCATTCAAATTTCACGGCCTGATGTAGTGTCGAAGCCACAGCCCCCGCAGAATGAATCCAAGGGCGTCCTAACAGCAGGTTGTAGGATGCTGGCACATCTATCACTTGAAAGTCAACCTCGAACCAAGTTGGTCCCATAGGCTGATTTCACTGATGGTGGACCTCTGGGATCCATCAAAAGCTTTCACATTGATTGCTCCTTCTTTTATCTCGTGCAGTCCTTTACCCAGCTTCTTGAGTGTTATCAGTGGACATATATTAAGGCTGGATCCCTCATCGATCAGGATCCTAGTGATGAAGTAGTCTTCACATTGCACGGTGACATGCAATGCTTTGTTATGACCCAGCCCTTCAGGCGATAGCTCGTCCTCATAGAAAGTGATTTTGTGGCTTTCTAACACTTGTCCCACCATATTGGCCATTTCTCCGCCAGTGATGTTACTCGGCACGTATGCCTCACTCAGCACCTTCAACAGAGCATTTTTGTGTGTCTTGGAGGTCTGCAACAAAGAGAGGATAGATATCTACGCTGGTGTTTAGTTTAGCTGGTCAATGACCGAATACTCCTTGGCCTGTATCTTCCTCCAAAGATCATCTGGACCCGTTTCAATAATGAGGGGCCGGTTGGAAGCTTGCTTACTTGACTCAGCTAAGTGCTCCGGGGTATAGACTCTTCCAGTCCTTGTCATACCCTGTGCTGCAATAGTCTCTTCGAACCTGACTTTGCCTTTCCTCCTAGCCTCGACCGTATAATCCCAAGGGATAGCTTTTGTATGGAATGACGGCACGGTGGTCATCGCCACTGGAATTGGTGCGGCTACCTTTACTTCAAATGGGACATGTTCTTTGGGTGGTAAAACTGTAACCTCAAACGGTGCCGGTGCTTTGGCTGATGGTGCTGCCTCAAACTCAAGCGGGATAGACACGTCTACCTCAGTGACCTCGGATGGTTGAATCTGGACCATGATGGGGTTAAGAGTAACTGCTGGCTTCTTTGGATCATCGCCTTCTGCGATCAACCCTATGGATCCCTCGGGATCCCAATCATCCTCCATTTCAATCATGTGAACGCCTCCACCCTTATGGTCTGGCAGGGGGTTATTGCGGACATTCGGAGCGGGTTCCTTTGCCACAATGATTTTGTTGTCAATTAAAGCCTGGATCTTGTCCTTCAAAGAACGACATTCGTCGATGGTGTGTCCCTTCATGCCGGAATGGTATGCACAGGATTTGTTTGGGTTAACCCACTAAGAAGGGTTCTCAGGGGTTGAAGCAGGGATGGGGGTGACATAACCAGCGGTTTTGAGTCTCTCATATAGCTGATCAATGGGTTCGGCAATGGCTGTGTATTGTTTTGGGGGCCTCCGATCAAAGTTAGGTCGGGGCCTAGGAAAGTTTTGGCGTGTGGGGGTGATTGGTAATGAGATGGTTGGGCATTGTAGGCTTGGTATACCTGTGCGGGTTGGGAATATCTGGGCGAGGTAGGTTGATATGTGGGGGGTGGAGGTGATTGATAAGTGGATGGTGGAGTTTGGTAAGAGGGTGAGGGTGCTTGGTAGTTCGGTGCGGGCTGATATGTGAGTGGAGGCATTGGGTAGGTTTGGTATTTGATGGGAGATTTGGTTCTTTGTGCAACCATCACGGCTCCTACGTCCCTTTTCTTGGACACACCCCCGGACTATAAGGCCTTATTTGTAGCTTAAAGCCTCGAAGTTTGTAACCATACCGCTTTTGATGCCCTCTTCGATCCTTTCACCCAGCTTGATAATGTCAGAAAATTTGTGGCTCTCAATCATCATCAGCCTTTCATAATATTGTGGGTCTTGAGCCCGGACAAAGAATTTGTTCATTTGTTCCTCCTCTAAGGCAGGTCTAACCTTAGCAGCTTCGGACCTCCAGCGAGTAGCATACTCGCAAAATGTTTCTGTGGGCTTCATCTTTAGATTCTGAATATAGAACACATCTGGCGCATTCTCCGTGTTGAACCTGAACCTGTCCATAAAGTCGGACGCCATGCCTACCCAGTTCGACCACTTCTTCGGATCTTGGCTAATGTACCAAGACAAAGCATCTCCTTTTAAGCTCCTCATGAAGAGCTTCATGTGGATTCTCTCGTCTTTCCTTACTCCAACCAACTTGTCACAGTACGTTCTCAAATGGACCCTTGGATCTCCTGTACCATCAAACATTTCGAACATCGAAGGATTGTACCCCTCTGGCAGTTCGACATCGGGCTGTATGCAAAGATCTTCATAGTTCAGTCCCTCAATTCCCTTGCTTCCTTCAACGCCTTGAATCCGGCTAGTCAATTTCTTAAGTTCTTCAGCCAGGTTCCTGATGAGCAAGTCTTTATCATCAGACTCGGGTGTGCCTGAGATCGGTTGGGTGGAGTGTGGTATAGTCTCCACGTAGATGGGGGTATTATGGTGGGTGTGGAAGTGGTCATTTGTAGAGTTTTGGAGTTCTGGGATGAGTAACGGGGTGTTGTTTGAGGTATGGCAGGTGTTGCAGTGGTGGTGAGGAGTGGGATGGTTCTATTGCTTTGGGATATTTTTTGGAGGTGTAGGGTTCTGAGCATTTGGGAAATTGATATCTGGAGTGGTGAGGGAAAATGACAGATTTGCCAGATTCCGGACCTGATCAAGTTCTTCTTGGAATTTCAGCAGTTTTTGTTCAAGTTGGGATGCACTTTCCTTAGGAACCTGAGTACCATGACCATGAGTGGCCTCTACCCGTTCAGTTGAATTCTCCTTTCTGACGTTCAAATCTTCCATCTTCCCTTTGTTCTTGTTTTTGACAGGACTAAGAGGAGAAGTGGGTGGAGGGCCCCTGGATCTCGTGGAATAGGATGATGTTGCCAGAGTGCACGAACTAACCTTCGGGGAAGGGAATAATAAAACAAAAAAGTAAAAACAAAAAGGTATCAAGTTAGTGAGGTTTATAAAAAGCGTTGCAATATTTAAACACATAGTGCGAGAATGTAAATCGCGTCCTAATTTGGGGACCTCTTTGTGCCCGAGGTAGGCCTAGCGACAAATTAATTTGGAGAGCTCAGAATGCTAAATGCCTCATTTTATTGATAGAAAATAAGATGAATCCCAAATCGACACTAAACAACAGGAAATAAAAGTCACTAATGGCCATTGGCCTTATTACATTTTATAAAGCGAAAGGATAAACTCCTATCTACTTGGTCCCTGAAGGACCTTCCCCAGATTCGGCATCCTTGGCTCCGTCGAACAGCTTCCCCAGCTCACGAAGTCCCAGCAATAGGTAAGCCCTGGCTAGATGTCCGCCTTCGTTTCATTCAGCATTCTGACAGTCTTCGACCCTTCTGAGAAACTTTCTTTCCAACTCCACTATGCCTTGCTCCAAGTATCCCAGTCGCTTGTTGGCACTGACAGCCATGTCCTTCCACTCTTCAATTAACTTCTGATTGGCTTCTTGTATCTCACGGTGCTCGCTTTTGCACTCCCGGATCCTCTTGCGCAGTTGGTTGTATTTGACCTGTGCCTCGGCCTTTTCATCTATGATCCTGTGACCTCGAACAAACCCAGGCTTGCCCAGACCATCATGATTATCCTCCAACCAGCCTAAATAGTAGGGAGCACAACCAGCGTGGTATCTATCTGGCTCGATGGTATCCCTCCCCATGACGATCTTCCAGTGCCACATATGCTGAGCTTGGCACTTGTAAGGGCTATCATCATCCTGGAAGTCAGCCCGGAAGTGACTCATCTTGTCGACCCTGGGTACAACCTGCTTCCTACCAGCTTGCCTCATAACCCGGAGAGGGACGTAAGGGTATGTTCCTCTCAGACTGATCAATATCAGGAAAGGTGCATCTCTGGATCAGGCGATGAACTCCTCGGTCGGAAACCACTCGAATATCCATTGTACTTGGTCCTCAGTCAGATTCTCGAAGAGCTCGACCCATTCTCTAGCATTCTCCAGTTGGGCGAACATATTGGGCATGTAATTCATTCGCTTCGGATGATGAAAAGCGATATGATCACCCCAGTCCTTTCGTTGAATCTCTTGTCGGTATTCACCCTTTTGGAGATGCTCCATGAGCCAAAGTTGAAGTAGCAAATTGCAGCCTTCGAAGTGTTTGGCTCCCTGTTGACACTTCTCTAGGGCTTGGTATATTTCTGCAATGATCATGGGCACAATGTTGAATGGTTGCCCGCCAATTCCTTCCATTAAGGTCTTAGTTACCATAGCCAGTCTGGTGTGGATTCTTGCTTTCTTAATTGGAAACACGATCAACCCCAGGAAACAAAACATGAATACAAAGACCCTTCGGTGAATATGCCCTAATGATGTGATGGCAAACTCGTCAGGATAGGTACGGTAGGATTTGCTGTGACCGTACCTCTCATACAAATAGTCAAAGGGGATATAGGATTCTTTTAGGCATGTCAGTTCTGGATTCTTCTTCAGACCCATCATTTTGAGGAAGCCCCTGCCCTTGCGGTTCTCAAGCATCAACAAACCCGGAGTTTCCCACAATATACCGGCCAATCCTCCTATCTCCTCTAACAAGGGTGTCATTTCAATGTCTCCAAAGCGGAATACAACCCTCTCACAATCCCAGAACAAAGTAGCAGCTTCTATGATCTTGTTGTTGGGTTGTATTTCCAGGAGAGAAGGTAGGTTTCCCAAATATTTCTGGACAAGAGTTTGATCACTAGAGTGAAGATCTTTCCACCAGCTTAGCAGTTTCGGGTGGATGTTGGTGACCATGCCGAATCTAGGGACTTCATGCCTCATATTTCTGCAAGACAAATAAGGTTAGGCCCTTACCCCCACCGGACTCGGCCATTTAATACCAATAATTAGCATGAAGCATTTAGTTCTCCAAACAAATGGACAGACGTGGTAGTGTCCGTTTAGGTTTAGGGAAACCCAGTGGACTTTGGACAAGGCTATCTTAAAGAGTCATTATGCGGATAACATAACTGACTCAGTTAGGTTTGACCATGATGCATGCATAGTTTAAATATAGTAAGGTTTCTATGGGGTTTTAGACTGGTACCCTTGAGTGGACAACTCAAGGGAGAAAGGCACGGAACCGTCGACTACACCGTTGATCGACTAGTTTTACTGCCAATATGCCTTTTCCGGATTTAGGGGGTGATAATATGGGAAAAGCGCAATCACTCATTATAAGCGTTGCTATGGGATTTGTTTGGCACGAGTGGAATATGATGTTGAGCATGATTATGCAATAATTAAAAGCATGTTGTCACGTATTTGCACGTTAAGAAAGCAGTAAATACAACAGTTTCATAATTTAAAGCAGTAGTAAAGGAAAGAAACAAAGAAGACAAGTCAGTTTTGCAATTGAAAAGGAAATTGAATGCTTAAAGGAATTAAACAAGTAATTGCACATAAGGGAGGGTACAAATTCACAATAACAATATGAAATGGTAAAAGCCTAAATATCCCTAGTGGATTCACCATGCTGTCGCGCCCCCTTTTCCTTGCGAAATCGGGTTTATGACATTTGGTATGGGACAACTCGTTCCTATTAGGAACTGGGTTTTGCATTTGAAGAGTCGCCACCTAATGATTTAAGGTGCATTAGGACACCAATAGGGTTCAATTCTAAGTTTTGTTTGAATAACCAGAGATAGGGTAAGGGCTTGAAATTATCCTAAGGGGAAGGTGTTAGGCACCCCTCAGGATCCACTAGTGTGGTTCCCGGCCAGACAGTTGATTGTGAATTTATGCAATTTTAGCAAATAGACAAGTATGGGCTCAAATATTAGGGGGATTTAAACACATAAGGGACAGAACAATTAAAAGAAAGTTTTAAAAGAAGTTTGCAAATAAAGGGAAAGGGGGTCCTAGGTTTATTAAAAATATGGATCACATCAATGCAATACCCAGTAATCACTCCTCAGAAGAGGGGCTACACGTGGTATTAGCGCACCGGTCATCATATCCATATCTACCTTTCCCACCCCACTAAGGTATTAAAGCGCGGATTGGTCTCGATCGCTATTGCGTGCTATCACCAGTCCCATTCCTATCGGTCCCGGAGGAATTTAGGACTACTATTCCTAAAGGGGAGGGATATTAGGCTGATTTTGGTTTCAAAAGGTAAAAATCTAAGGCGACATACAAAAACAAATAATACTGCATGTTAAGGGAAACACGTAAACAAGTAAAGGCTCATGGATACCTCCTCAAACAAATACATAAATAGCATGACTTGCACATACATTTAAGGTCCGATTAAAAATACTAAAGACGAGGGGAGTTCAATTGTTGAAGCAGACCAGCTTAATACATAACTCAGATAAGAAGTCTGAATCAGGCATGTCTGCTGGTTGTAGCAATTTCAAAAGGCGGATTCAATTTCATTGTTATTACCCTAAGGCTTGCCTAAGTGTTTGGGTGAGCTTTTAGGAACATAGTATCTACTTACTGATTTAGAAGTGTGGCAAAGCAGAACAACTTTAAACGAATGGTTTGAGACCCTATAGGCATGCTTGCTAGACCTCGTTAAATAAGGAAATTAGATTATTTAAAAATGATTCAGAATAAGCTGATTTTAAAACAGACTAGTTTCAGATTCTGCAGGCGATGGTATCTACTATTGCTGATTTTAAACCCTATGGACATGATATCTAACATTGAATGTGAATAGAAACGAACCAGATTTTTTTTACTTACTTTGGGAATCCCTATAGGCATGATTTCTACCAAGGGGTACTAATTTTAATGATATTTGATTTTAACCATTTAGATCCTAATAACATGGTATCTAAAATGCAGAATTAAACATGCATAATCTAAAACAACAGATCCTATAGACATGATTTCTATTGTGGCTATTTTTTTAGTTCCTAAAGGCATGATTTCTACGAAGGGGTACTGATTTTAATGATATCTGATTTTAACCATTTAGATCCTAATAACATGGTATCTAAATGCAGAATAAAACATGCATAATCTAAAACAACAGATCTTATAGACATGATTTCTATTGTGGCCATTTTTAGTTCCTATAGGCATGATTTCTGCGAAGGGGTACTGATTTTAGCGATATCTGATTTTAACCATTTAGATCCTAATAACATGATATCTAAAATGCAGAATTAAACATGCATAATCTAAAACAACAGATCCTATAGACATGATTTCTACCCTCAAGCATGCATAATTCCCAACCCTTTTCACTAGCCAACCCCAGTGTTTATTGCAGAAATTATTACAGACCCAGTAATGAATTAGATCAAGAAAGTACAAAGAAAGGTTACAACCAGAGGAAGCCTGATTCTTGACTTCCTCTCTGAGTTATGGAATAAACCACCTCAAATGCCATTGATCCAAAGCCTTTCTCAGACTTGAGTGTGTCAAAGTTCCCAAAGGGTCTCAAGAGGACCCCGGGCAGTGCTCACACCCAAGTTACATAACCAGAATAGAGATGAGTGCAGTGTGGAAATGCCAGCCCTTATGTGTCCAAGTTCTGAGGGAGCTCATGGGTCCCAAGGCAAGGCTCACATAAAAGGGGCAGACCTTAAGTTCTAAGAAGATTGAGAAAGTGCAGCAACAGAGCTTTAAAAAAAACTAAGGGAATAAAGGAGAGGGTAAAGGGTGATAGGGAGACAGCCATTAGCATTTCACAAAGTTAATGACTCCATACAAAGGGGTCAGGGGTTGGGAATCCATTGCAAGGAGCCCATGTACTTAGGCATGGGTTAGCTTTGGGCATGCACAGTAATGAGAAGTGCTGACATGCCTGTAAACCAATCAGAATACACAACATCTAGAGGAAACATGGAGGTTATGATCCCAGGGGATTAGGTTCGGGTCATGCACAGCAATGTACAATGTTGTCATGCCCCAAACCAACCGCAAGTATTAAACACATAGGGGTAGGGGTTTAGGATCCACAAGTCATGATACATTAACAGAAAAAGGGAAAATTACAGCATGCTTAATAATGGTAATGGGTTAAATACAAACAGCAGACAAACAAGGATGCGAGAGACAGTAAATAAGCATGTTGTTGTTGGTGCAGAAGCTTAATTAGAACATACCAGTAAAATGCAGACGCAGAGAAAAAATAAGCAAGTTTTCCACAGCCTAGCCTTGACTTTCAGCCGACTAGGTAAGGCAGCAATACAAGTAGTAACAGAGAAAAGAGAGAGATTTAGTGGAGTGTGTGTCTGAACTCAAGTGTTTTATGCCCTGTGTTCGTGTTTTGAAAGAAAGAAGTATAGGGTATTTATAGCTTTCTGAAAACGAGTAAAAGAGAAGTAATAAGCTACAAACATGGAAACAATCACAATTCAGAATCAATTATACAAGTGATTGCCTTTAATTAAGGGATCGCTTGCTTAACGGGCACTGACAGGTTCAAAATAAGGAAACAAATCAATTTGTAAGCAGGCTGATAGTTGCCATAAAAGAAGTAGTAGAACATTAAGTAAGCAATCGAGTCTATGTACAGAAATACACTAGTTTTGGAAAGAATTCAGTAAGGCAAGACAGGAAAAGAAATCAATTAACCTTAACAGGCGAGTGAAATCAGAATTTCACAAAGGAAAAGTTTGAAATCAGTCACAAAATTGAAGGCCAATCAAAGAAGGAAACTCAGCACATAAATAGAGTGCACAAACACTAGACATGCGAGGCCAAACTATTGGCAAAAAGAAACAGCATGAAATAATAGCACAAAGTTAGCAGACAGCAAACATTCGAAGCATGATAGTTATATAGGTCAGGTCACATTGAATCAGTAGTGAAGAAACATAGAATATCAAAGCATGCGAATATCTCACAGTAGCAGGTGAAGAAAACCCCCTTAGATAATTTAGGGTTTCGAGCATAATCGAGTTTTAGAGAAGATAGAAATCCAGAATCAGAAGAATCACACAAAGGAATAAGAGATTTCGAAATAAAGAACTTCAAATCAAGTCATGTACTTAAACGAACGGTCTCAGACCCAAAGCCATAGGTTTTTCAATAATATTAGAGTATTAAAAGAGGATAAACAAGCGAATCAGACAAAACTCAAACAAACAAGCATTCGTCTAATAAACAGTCAAAAGAAATTAGGGCTTTTAACATACAAACCCAGGTAGAAGAACGATATAAGCAAACATAGGAAAATATGTCCAGAAAATCAGAGAAAAGTTTCGAAATAACTTAACAAGAAAACCCTTATCGGAAAAGATAAAGAGTTTTGAAAGCAGAGTTTTAAAAGAAACTTCGAGAAAAATGCTTAGAAGTTTAATGCAAACATAGATCTGAAGCAGATCTGAAAGAAATCTAAAGAACCTTAGAGATTAGGGTTTCAGAAGAACCCCAAATGATGAGAAAGGCCTTGAAAACCATCGATCTAAGCAGGAGAGTCAAAAGTCTGACTCAAATAGCCATGGCTGGCCGGAGAAAGGTCAGAGACGACCGGAGAACAGTCATCGAGCAAAGACTGGACAAAACCCATTCAGGATCTGGTCATGTGACCACAGAAACGAACACGTAGAAGCCAAGGGAGGATGATACAGGTCTCCGATGACCTTGGAAGGCCATGGATTAGGGCGGATTAGGGTGGCGGCGGCTAGGGTTTGATGGGGTTGTAGAGAGAATTTGGGAAATGAGGGGTTTCAGAGGCGGCGGATTATGAAGAATGAAAAGGGTTTGGGGGGTCTTTGGGTTTAATTAGGAAAGGACTAATGGGAGCCGTTGATCTAAACGATCAACGGCTGGGATTAAATGGGAGTCCGGGTGGGTCATTTAAATGGGTTGTGGGTCGGTTTGAATGGGAATTGGGTCAGAGTATTTGGGATTCAAATTGGGGTTCAATTTGGGCTATAATCGAAATAAAATGGGGCTAAAATTTAAATAGCCAATTTTCCTATTTTGATTTATAAAAAATAATAAAATATTTTCTGTAAATAAATTAAAGGTGCTAAAATGATTTATAGTACATAACTATCAAATTAAAAATACTGGACTCGCTTTTTTATAGATATAAACGCAATTAAACCTAAAAGAGGATATATTGCAATTATATGCAATTTAGCTTTAAAAATACTAAATAAATTTGTAAAAATATGTAAAAAATATCTTAGCCATATTTTAGTATAAATGTGAGAATCCAATAAATGAATCACCAAAAATGACAATTTTGGAAATATTATTGGGTTTTTTATGAATAAAACAGGGGAATAAATTGGTTTAAAAATCTTTAAAAAATAAGAAAAAATGATAAAATATTTGGACACATTTATATATGCATACATATGCTATTTTGAAAGTATTTTGCATATTGAAAATATAGAGGGAAAAATTGGGTATCAACAATACCCATCGGGCATCTTCAAATTCCTGACCCAGTCACAGATTTTTTGTTTATCATCCAAAGTGTATGTATAACTAGCCTTAGGCTTCACCATCCTGTTATTTACTTCATTTAGTTCTAATTATCTTCGCCTGTAGTATTCTTGTAAATCTATCCTAGCCTTCAAGTTATCTTTTGTCTTGTTCTTGTCATCCATTACAGTATTAAACGGGTTATCAAAATAATTCTTCTCAATATGCATGAAATTGTCACGACCCAAAAACCAACCCTGTCGTGATGGTGCCTATAGTGGTACTAGGCAAGCCGACACATTATCAAAACAAATCGATATTTTTATTTCAAAGATATACAAAGCTATTTAATATAAAACCTTCATAAAGGAGTTCAAATCAAAACAAAAGTGCGGAAAAGAAAGCCCGACATTGGGGTGTCACTAGTCATGAGCATCCACAAAAACCATCTGACAATATCAAGACTAAAATAGTGTGGAAATAACTGAATACAACTACGGGAAGATAGAGAGGGAGGAAAGCAGGGCTGCGGTAGCCAGGCAACTACCTTGCTAACTCCGATGGATCTGCAACTGAACAATCAACACCCGCTACCCTGACCAGAAACGCCTGGATCTGCACACAAGCTGAAGGGAGTAATGTGAGTACGCCAACTCAGTAAGTAACAACAGTAAATAAAGATTGAGAAGTAGTGACGAGCAATAATGCAAGTAAAGTTCGTATCACAAAAACTCAATAAAATACGACACGCTTTTAAAACCATAGTTAATCAAATCAGCTTGTTTAAATCCAGTTCCAGTAAAATTATTTAAAAACAGCTTTCAACAATTTTCGAACAAAGGTTCAATGCGAAAGTGAGCAAAATGACGAAATCATAAACAGCCCCTCGGGTAAACATCACTCATATACAACCCCTCGGGCAAACCTCACCATCGCTCATATACAGCCCATCGGGCAAACCTCACCATCACTCATGCTTCCCAGACACTCAGCACTCGGCACTCGCACTCAATAGGTACCTGCTCTCACTGGGGGTGTGCAAACTCCGGAGGGGCTCTTTCAGCCCAAGTGCTATAACAAGCCAATCATGGCGTAAATCAATCAGGCCCTCGGCCTCACTCAGTCATGAATCAGTAAAACATGTTGCGGCGTGCAGCCTGATCCCATAAATATCCTCACAAATCAGGCCCTCGGCCTCACTCCATCATAACCTCTCCAGCCTCTCGGGCTCTCAGAAAACAAGGTATTCAGCCCAAACAACATTTATATGATGCATCAAAACGGAGTAATAGAGACTGAGTTATGCAGTAAATAAGTATAAACATGACTAAGTATAGATTTCCAATTGAAAACAATGAGAGGATAGCAATAAAAGACCTCTAAGGGTCCAAACAACACTTGCATAAGGCCTAAACATGAAATCCAGCCTGATTTACAGAAATTCTTTCTAAAACATGCAAGAAGCATGTAGTTGCAACAAAATATTCAACTTTACAGTAGATACAGGACGGACCAAGTCACAATCCCCAACGGTGCACGCCCACACGCCCGTCACCTAGCATGTGCGCCACCTCAAAATAGTCACATGACACAAAATCCGGGTTTTCATACCCTCAGGACTAGATTTACAATCGTTACTTACCTCAAACCGATCAAATCTCTACTCCGCGATGCTCTTGCCCCTCGAACCGGCCTTCAAATGTCCCGAATCTAGCCAAAAGCAATACAATGCAATCAATATCGGCCAAGGAACCAAGTCCACAAGAATAACTACTTAATTGGACACATATCCCAAAATTCACTCAAACCCGGCCCCCTGGACCCACGTATCGAAATCCGACAAAAATCACAAAACTAGAAAGCCCATTCATTCACGAGTCTACCCATACCAATATCATTAAAATCCGACCTCATTTGGTCCCTCAAATCCCCAAATTACTCTATCAAGAACACTTCCATTTTCCCCCCAATTTTTCACCCAATTCCCAATTAGATGATAGAAATCAAGATACAATCATGGAATTTAACCAAAATCAGTGAGGAACATTTACCCCAATCAAGTCCCTGAAAATGCCTTCAAAAATCGCCCAATTCCGTGGTCTCTAGCTCAAAATATGAAAAATGAGCTCAAACCCTCGATTTTGAATATAACATTGTCTGCCCAGATTTTCCTCTTCGCGAACGCCGTAGTGCCCTCGCGTTCCCGAAGCACAACTGCCTCAGCCCGAGAAAACCTTCTATGCGAACGTGATACCCCACTTGCAAACACGTACCTTAACCAGCTCAACACATCGCGAGTGCGACGCCCTCCTCGCGAGCACGTAGACCAACGGCATGTGGTTCCCAGCTGCGCCCACTTCTCTTTGCGAACGTGACCCCTCATACGCGTCCGCGATGCATACTCAGATCAAACCTTCGCGTTCGCGGCCTCTCCTTCGGGAACGCGAAGAACAAAAATCCCCTCAGCTCTCTATAACCCTTCGCGAATGCGATAGCCTTCTCGCGAACGCGATGATGGAATTCTCTGCAACAAAATACCAAAAATCTGCCAACTTCTAAAGCCAAAAAATAATTCGTTAAGCACCCGAAACTCACACGAGGCCCTCAGGACCTCAATCAAACATACCAACACATCCCAAATCATCATTCAAACTTAGTCGAACCTTCGAATCACTCAAAACAACATCAAAACACCAAATTACCCTCGGATTCAAGCCTAAGAACTTCTAAACTTCCAAATTCCGCAAACGACGCCGAAACCTACCAAACCTCGTCCGAATGACCTCAAATTTTACACACACGTCAAAAATGACACTACAAACCTACTCCAACTTCCGAAATTCCATTCCGACCCCGATATCAAATTTTTCACTGCCGACCAAAATCGCCAAATTTCAAACTTTCTCCAATTCATGCCTAATTCTACCACAGACCTCCAAATCACATTCCGGACACGCTCCTAAGTCCAAAATTACCTAACGGAGCTAACAGAACCATCAAAATTCAAATCCGAGGTCGTTTACACATAAGTCGACATCCGGTCAACTTTTCCAACTTAAGCCTTCACAAAAGAGACTAAGTGTCTCAATAACCACTCTGGACCCGAACCAACTAACCTGGTAAGTCAAAATACAGATGGAAAACACAAAAGAAGCAGGAATGGGGAAAATAGGGATATAACTCATGAAACGACTGACCGGGTCGTTACAGAAATCTAAATTATATCTATGAATATTATGCTTCCAATAAGGTAATTCCCAAAATATGCTTCGTTTAGTCCAATTATGCTCAACTCCAAAACCAGGTATTCTAGCCGATGGAGACTCCATTACCTTAGGTAGATATTTAACCGTCTCCCAAATCTCTTCACCTGACAAGGTTGGTGGTGGCTCATCATAAACTGTTTGATTCTTCATAAACGCAATAGTATTTCTCCTGAACTCATGATCCATTGGCAAGAACCACCGGTAACAGTCAAACCATGTGTTTTTACCTTCATGTCTCAAAGTGAATGCTTTCTATCTTCCATACAGTAGGGGCAAGCTAACTTTCCAGTAGTCGACCACCTAGACAATATTCCATATGTAGGAAAATCATTAATAGTCCACATCAAAGCAGCACGCAATCTAAAGTTTTGCTTAGTTGATATGTCGTATGTTTCAACACCTTCATGCCACAATAATTTTAGATCATCAATCAACGGCTGCAAATATACATCAATTGAACGTTTTGGATTACTTGGACCCGGAACTATGCAAGTTAGGAACAAATATGGACTTGTCATACACATCTCAAGTGGAAAACTATATGGAGTAACAAAGACAGGCTAACATGAATATGGTGCAGCAAAGACGGAAAATGGAGTGAATCCATTTGCACACAAACCCAACCTAACGTTTCTTGGTTCATTAGTGAAGTCTGGAAACATCCTATCAAAATGCTTCCATGCTTATCTATCTGAAGGATGACACAAAACACCTGGCGGCCTTCTATTTTCATAGTTCCATCTCATATGAGGAGCAGAATTCATTGATGCATGCATCCTCTTTAATCTAGGTATAATTGGTAAGTAATGCATCTTCTTAACTGCAAATTTCTTACCTTTGGCATTTGTGACTTCCTTAAAACAAGACGGTCCACAAAATTTGCATGCTTCTAGAGACGCATCATCTTTATAATATAACATATAACCATTTTCACAACAATCAATTTTTGTTGAGGAAAGTCCTAACTTGGAAACCAATTTCTTTGCATTATAGTAATCATTGGGTAAATTAGTGCTCGGACTAACTTCACTCGTAAGATCAATTATAGCATTCATGCCCGCTTGAGAAATATTCCAATCTGATTTAATAGTTAGTAATCTCACTGCAACAGATAACTCAGAGTGCATTGAGCCTTCATAGAGGGGACGACTAGCCAACTCTAATGATTCATAAAAGTGCTTGCCTCATCACTGGGAGGCTCAACAACATTTTGCTGGGATCGAACCCCTGGGTAAAAACCAAAAGCATCTGACACCATTTCATGTAATCAAGAATTTTCAACATTATTCTCCATATGTGTACTACTCTCACCGCCAACTTGATTTTGAAAATGAAATCACCATAACTAGAATAGTTCTCTCCATGAACAATCCACACATAGTAATATTCCCTAAACCCCTTGCTATAAAGATGAACTTTAACATTATTCGGTTTCAACAAGTTTGTACACTTGCATTTCACACAAGGACACCTAACTGTTCCTTCATAACGAAATTCAGGAAGTATTTTTGCATGAGCAATAAATCCTTTAACACCTTCAACAAATTCTTCCTTTAATCCATAGTAATTAGGATGATTCCTATCGTACATCCATCTACGATGTTCACATTCCATTTATTACATAAATAGCATACACACAAACAAATGAATAGAATTAGAATAATTTATTTTTTTCAAGTTAGTTTACAATTTAATCTTGAATAGTATACCTTAAAGAAATGCTCCCATTAAGTTCTTGAAATCAGTTTAAAAAGTAAAACCAAGATTCTAACACATTGGTTATCATCCATAAACTTGACGTGTAAATTGCAAATTCAATGTAGCATACTATTACAACAAACTCAAACGTATTCCTGATACATTTAGTGTTATGGCAAGCTGTAAGAAAATTTTGGGCCAGGCAGACATGTTGATGTCACAATCCAAATTCTCCCTCCGTGAATTGTCGTGACGGTACCTAGTCTTTACGACTAGGTAAGCCTGAATTTTGCGGAAAATGAAATGAAAAACTTAAAAGTTAACAACTAACAGTAACAGATAAATTAAATAAGCATTTGAGACACTGCTCGGCATATATAATTATCACTCTTGAAATGTACACAACTTTCCCAAGACCTGGAACATCTAAGTCACAAGCTTCTAAGAATTTCTAACTTGTTCTATACATCAGTGTTTAAAGAAGTAAAGGAAGAATCAACATAAAGGAATAGAGGGGGACTTCGAGGTCTGCGGACGCGGGCGGATGTACCTTGAAGTCTCCGCAATAGCAACGACTGCAACTAAAAGCGAGGCTGGTAGGAGGTACCTAGATCTGCACGCAAAAAATATGTGTAGGATAGGGCATGAGTACACCACAACGGTACCAAGTAAGTGCCAAACCTAACTTCGGTCGAGTAGTGACGAGGTCAGGTCAGGGCCCTACTGTTATATATATATATATATATATATATATATATATATATATATATATAATAAGACGGAACAAAATATCGCAATAAAATAAAGATTGAAATTCAACTGGAAAGAAACACGGAAAGATAACGGTACAGTACACAGAGATAACACCAGGGGATCTCCCGAGATACCGTCTCGTAGCCCCAAATTTAAATGTGCAGGGGGTCTTACCGGAGTACCGTTCCGTAGTCCCAAAGTAAATATGCAAGACATGGGGATCTCCCGGAATACCATTCTGTAGTCCCAAAGTAAATATGCAAGGCAGGGGGGATCTCCCAGAATACCATTCTGTAGTCCCAAAGTAAATATGCAGCTCAATTAATGGGAATAACAGTTACATCAAGAAAACCTACAGTATAGACTAAGTACAAGTCAAGGAAAAAGCAGGAAGTCTACTAAGCATGCTGCACAGAGTTCAGATAAACAATTAAGGCAAGTAGACATGTTATTCTAGGCTAAACAGGATACTACACATGCTGACATAATTCAGATAGGAAGAAAACAGGTTTTTACTCAGTAAAAATCAGATTTTACAACAAATAGCCCGTGTACGTACTCGTCACCTCATGTACACGACGCTCACATATCAAAATTAGTACCAAATCCTAAGGGGAGTTTCCCTCACACAAGGTTAGGAAAGCCACTTACCTCGAACCAAGCTCAAATCAATCCGTAACAATGCTTTTCCCACGAATATCCCACTCCGAATGGCCCCAAAATCCAATCGATGTCTCTAAAAATCCCCCAAAATCTCATCCAAATCCGAGCTCTCAAACTCAAGTTTTGAAAAAACAAAAATGTCCAACCCTCGTTTTTGAAATGTTTAATACTGCCCAGTGATTTTTTAATCGCGATACCAGAAATAGCTTCGCAATCGCGAAGAACAACTTCGCTGCCCCAGGATTTAACTCTACGCGAACGCGATGCACTGGCTACTCACACCTACGCGATCACGTTTGTCCTCACGCGACCGCGAAGAGTAACACTTGAACTCCACTGCTGCCTCACTTCCTCTTCGCGAACGCGGCCTAGACCACGCGTTCTCGATGCACATCCAGATAACCTTACGCGATTGCGTCCCCATCATAGAGAATGCGAAGAACACTCAATCTGGTCTCTTAGATGCTCTACGCAATCGCAAGACCTCTCTCCGAACGCGATGAAGAAATGTCTGCAACAAAACACCAGAAAATCTACTACTTTTCTTAAGTCCAAAAGGTCCGTTAACCACCCGAAATCAACCCGAGGCCCCCGGGACCTCAACCAAACATACCAAAAAGTCCTAAAACACCATAAGAACTTAGTCGAGCCCTCAAATCACATCAAAAAAAGCTAAAATTACGAATCACCCTCCAATTCAAACTTAAAGAATTTGAAACTTCAAATTTCCACAACCGATGTTGAAACTTATCAAACCACGTCCGATTGACCCCAAATTTTGCACACAGGTCATATTCAACATCCGGACCAACTCCAGCCTCCGGAATCGGGTTCCTACCCCGATATCAAAAAGTCCACTACTGGTCAAAATCTCTAAAAAATTGACTTTCGCCATTTCAAGCCTAAATTAGCTACAGACCTCCAAAACACAATCCGGACATGCCCCTAAGTCCAAAATCGCCCAACAGAGCTAACGGAACCAACGAAATTCCATTTCGGCGTCGTCTTCACACAGTTTCTACTGTAGTCAAAATCCTAAGGCTTAAGCTTCTGTTTAGGGACTAAGTGTCCAAAAACACTCCAAAAACCAAAACGAAACCTCCCCACAAGTCATATAAGCAGGAAAAGATACGGGGGAAGCAGTTAATAGGGGATCGGGACTGTAACTCTCAAAACGACCGGCCGGGTTGTTACATCCTCCCCATCTTAAAAGAATCGTTCGTCCTCGAATGAGCATAGAGATATACCTGAAGTGGTGAAAAGACGAGGATATCGGCTACGCATATCCTGCTCGTTCTCCTAAGTTGCCTCCTCAACCGGCTGACCCCTCCACTAAACCTTCACTGAAGCAATGTTCTTTGACCTCAACTTTCGAACCTGCCTGTCCAAAATAGCCATTGGCTCCTCAACATAAGATAGATCCTTGTCCAACTAGACTGAGCTGAAATTCAACACGTGAGACGGATCACCGTGATACTTCCGGAGCATAGAAACATGGAATGTCGGATGAACTCCTACTAGACTGGTAGGTAATGCAAGCTCATCAACAACCTACCCAACTCGCCATAACACCTCAAATAGACCAATGAACCTTGGGCTCAGCTTGCCCTTCTTCCCGAACCTTATAACGCCCTTCATAAGAGAAACCCGGAGCAAGACCCTCTCTCCAACCATGAATGCAACATCACGAACCTTCCAATCCGCATAACTCTTCTGTCTAGACTGGGCTGTGCGAAGTCTATCCTGAATCACCTTAACCTTCTCCAAGGAATCCCAAACCAAGTCCGTACCCAATAATCTAGCCTCGCCCGGCTCGAACCAACCCACCGGGGACCGACACCGCCTACCATACAGAGCCTTATACGGTGCCATTTGAATGCTGGACTGATAACTGTTACTGTAGGCAAACACCGCAAGGGGAAAAACTAATCCCAAGAACCTCTAAACTCCATCACACACGCACGGAGCATATCCTCTAGAATCTGAATAGTGCGCTCGGACTGTCCGTCCGTCTAAGGGTAAAATGCTATGCTCAACTCCACCCGAGTACCCAACTCATGTTGTATGGCCCTCCAGAACCATGATGTAAACTCCGTACCCCGGTCAGAGATGATAGATACTGGCACGCTATGAAGCCTGACAATCTCGCAGATATAAACTCGAGCCAGCTGCTCGGAAGAATAAGTAGTCATCAGAGGAAGGAAATGAGCTGACTTGGTCAGCCTATCCACAATCACCCATACTGCACCAAACTTCCGCTGAGTCCGTGGGAGTCCAACAACGAAATCCATAGTGATCCGCTCCTATTTCCACTCTGGAATCTCTAACTTCTAAAGCAGTCCACCCGGCCGCTGATGCTTATGCTTCACCTGCTGACAATTTAGACACTGAGCTACATATTCCACTATGTCCTTCTTCATTCTACGCCACCAATAATGCTGCCTCAAGTCCTGATACATCTTCGTGGCACCTGGATGATGGAGTACTGCGAGTTGTGAGCCTCCTGAAGAATCAACTCACACAATCCGTCTACATTGGGCACACATAGCTGCCCTGCATCCTCAATGCACCGTCATCTCCAATAGTGACCTCCTTAGCATCACCGTGTTGAACCGTGTCCTTAAGGACGAGCAGATCGGGGGTCATCATACTAACGCTCCCTGATACGATCATAAAGAGAAGACTGGAAGACCACACAAGCCAAAACTCGACTCGGCTCAGAAATATCCAATCTAACAAACTAGTTCGCCAAGGCCCGAACATCCAGTGCCAATGGTCTCTCTGCTGCTGGCAAATATGCTAAGCTCCCCAAACTCTCCGCCCTGTGACTCAAGGCATCAGCCACCATATTGGCCTTCCCGGGATGGTATAAAATGGTGATATCATAATCCTTAAGCAGCCCTAACCACCTCCGCTAGCGCAAGTTGAGATCATCCTGCTTGAACAGATGCTGCAAACTCCGGTGATCAGTGTAGATCTCACAGGGGACACCGTACAAATAGTGCCTCCAAATCTTCAAGGCATGAACAATAGATGCTAACTCAAGATCGTGGACAGGATAGTTCTTTCATGCACCTTCAGTTGTCTGGACGCGTATGCAATCACCCTACGGTCCTGCATCAACACCCCGCCGAGACCAACTCGCGACGCATCACAATAAATAGTATAAGACCCCGAACATGTAGGCAATACCAATACTGGGGTTGTAGTCAAAGCTGTCTTGAGCTTTTGAAATCTCTCCTCACACTCCTCTATCCACCTGAACGAAGCACCCTTCTGGGTCAGCCTGGTCATAGGTGCTGCAATAGATGAGAATCCCTCAACAAATCGACGCTAATACCCTGCCAAACCAAGAAAACTCCAGATCTCTATAGCTGAGGACGGTCTGGGTCAACTCTACACAACTTCCACCTTCTTTGGATCCACCTTGATCCTTTCACTCGACACTACGTAACCCAAAAATGCCACTGAATCCAACCAGAACTCATATTTTGAGAACTTTGCATATAATTTCTTCTCTCTCAAGGTCTGAAGCACAGTCCTCAGGTGCTGCTCATGATCCTCCCGACTCTGGGAGTACACCAGGATGTCGTCAATAAACGCAATGATGAACGAATCAAGATAGGGCCGAAATACACTGTGCATTAAATGCATAAATGCTGCTGGGGCGTGGGTCAGCCCAGATGACATCACAAGGAACTTGTAATGATCATACCGAGTCCTGAAAGTAGTCTTCGGGATATCTGGCTCCCGAATCTTCAACTGATGATAACCAGAATGCAAGTCAATCTTGGAAAACACTCTGGCACCCTGTAACTGATCAAATAAGTCATTAATACGAGGCAAAGGATACCAGTTCTTCGCTGTAACTTTGTTCAACTGGCGATAATCAATGCACATATGCATAGAACCATATTTTTTCTTCACAAACAAGACAGGAGCACCCCATGGTGACACATTGGGCCGAATGAAGCCCTTATCAAGTTCCTGTAACTGTTCCTTCTAATCCTTCAACTCAGGAGGGGTCATACGATATGGAGGAATCGAGATGCGTTGAGTGCCCAGCAACAAATCAATACCGAATTTGATATCTTTGTCGGGCGGCATGCCCGGAAGATCAGCTGGAAACATATCAGGGAAATCCCTTACTACTGGGACTGACTCAACTGTAGGGGTATCAATACTGACATCTCTCACATAGGCTAGATACGCGTCACACCCCTTCTTAACCATTCGTTGAGCTTTAAGAAATGAAATAACTTTGTTGGGAGTGTAATCGAAGGTACCCCTCCACTCTAATCGTGGTAAATCTGGCATTGACAGCGTCACGATCTTTGCGTGACAATCAAGAATAGCATAATGGGGCGACAGCCAGTCCTTGCCCAAGATAATATCAAAATCTACCATACTTAGCAATAATAAATCGGCTCTGGTCTCAAAACCACTAATAACAATCAAACACGACCGATACACACAGTCAACAATAATAGAATCTCCCACGGGTGTAGACACATGAATATGAGAACTCATAGAATTACGGGCTACGCCCAAATACGAGGCAAAATAAGAGGACACATAGGAATAAGTGGAGCCTGAATCGAATAGAACCGATGCATCTCTATGACAGACCGGAACAATACCTGTAATGACAGAGTCGGAAGCAACTGCCTCTGTGCGAGCAGGAAGGGTACAGTATCTAGCCTGGCCTCCCTCTCTAGGGCGACCTCTACCTCCCCGACCTCCACCTCGAGCTGGCTGAGTAGGTGGAGTGGCAGCTGGTGCATTAATCATAGCCAGGGGACCCTGTGGAGCACGATGTGGCTGAGAAGTCTGTGGAGGTGCACCCCTCCTAAGTTTGGGGAAATCCCTCACCATATGACGAGTGTCTCCACACTCAAAACAAGCCCTAGGAGGGCGTGGCTGCTGCGGCTGGCTCAGGCCAGGTCTGTTGGACTGACCGCTAAAAGCACCCTGTGCAGGAGGCACACTAGATTGGGTGCATAATAAGGCTCCTGAGGTTTAGAAGTAGCCGAAACACCAATGGCTGCTAAAAGAGCTGAATGAAAGGGACAACTCACATAGCCCCTACCATGTCGAACTTCAGCTGGGGCACGGGTACCAGAATAATGGCCAGACTCTCGAGACCTCTTGGCCTCTCTCTCCTCCCTCTCCCGAGCAAGCATTCCCTCCACTCTCCTAGTAATACTCACAACCTGCTGGTATGAGATATCCATCTCTAACTCTCGGGCCATACTAGTCCTTATGTTGGGATGGAGCCCCTCAATAAACCGACGGACCCTCTCTCGAATTGTAGAAACCAAGGCCGGTGCATGTCTAGCCAAGTAACTGAAACGAACTGCATACTCTGAAACAGTCATAGCACCCTGGCACAACTGTTCAAACTCCGCGTGCCATACGTCCCTGAGGCTCTGAGGGACATACTCTCTCAAAAACATGTCTGAGAATTGAGTCCATGTAAGTGAAGCTGCCTCAGCCGGACTGTCCAACTCATAAGCACGCCAACACTGATAGGTTGCTCCTCCAAGCTGAAACTCAGTGAAAGAAACTCCACTCGACTCTGCTATGCCCATAGTACGGAGGATACGGTGACACTCCTCCAAAAATCCCTGAGCATCCTCTAACGCTAGGCTACTGAATGTAGGAGGGTGGTACTTCTTGTACCTCTCGAGCCTACGCTCCTACTCCTCAAAAACTGTTGCCCTACCCTCGGGCTAAACTGGGGCTACAGGTGGCACCGGTATAACCTCTTAAATCTGATCAACTTGACCCCGCTGCTCTAGGGTACGGGCGGCGGGAGTCTGTGCTCCTCCCCCGGCCTGAGATGTGGCTGGAGCAAGGGGAATCAATCCTGCCTGAGCTAGAGTACCGAACATGCTCAAGAACTATGCAAGGGTCTCCTGAAGAGGTGATATAGTAGTAGTAGGCGTCTCAGGTGCCTGTGCTCCAAATGGAGCTACTGGTGGATCCTCTGTAGCAGCTCACTCGGGTGCTCTGGCTGCACCACGTGGGCGTCGTCGGCCTCTACCCGGCCCCGGCCTCTGGTGGCTCTAGCAGGGGGCGCGGGTGCCTGGTCATCTCCGGATGCACGTGTCCTCACCATCTGTGAGAGAATAGAAGGCAGAAGTTTAGAATTTCTAAGTCAACTCTTTCACACGACAAGGAATCAAAAGAAGTGAATTTATCCTAACAATTCCATAGCCTCCCGAAGATAAGTCCAGACATCTCTGTACCAATCTGCGAGACTCTAATAAACCTGCTTGTGACTCACGACACCTATGAACCTAGATCTTTTATACCAACTAGTCATGACCCAAATTCTCCCTCCGTGAATTGTCGTGACGGCACCTAGTCTCTACGACTAGGTAAGCCTGACATTTGCGGAAAATGAAATGAAAAACTTAAAGTTAACAACTAACAGTAACAGATAAATTAAATAAGCATTTGAGATGCCGCTGGGCATATACAATTATCACTCTTGAAACGTACACAACTCTCCCAAGATCCAGAACACCGTAAGTCACAAGCTTCTAAGAATTTCTAACTTGTTCTATACATCAGCGTTTAAAGAAGTAAAGGAAGAATCAACATAAGGGAATAGAGGGGGGCTCCAAGGTCTGCGAACGCGGGCAGATGTACCTTGAAGTCTCCGGAACAACAATGACTGCAACTAAAAGCGAGGCTGGTAGGAGGTACCTGGATTTGCATAAGAAAAACATGTGCATGAAAGGGCATGAGTACACCACAATGGTACCCAGTAAGTGTCAAGCCTAACCTCGATTGATTAGTGACGAGGTCAGTTCAGGGCCCTACTGGTATATATATATATATATATATATATATATATATATATATATATAAAAGTTGTCTCCCAAAACTCCAGCCACAATAACATCATAAAAACACCTCAAAACACTCCAACATGGTATCACAACTTCTATACGTCTTTTGACCATCAACTCATAATTTCTAGCTTCAAACAACTTAGCTAGGGCTTAGGTATGATCAAAATCATGTAGGAGAAGAATAGCTTACCTTTAAACAGCAAGAAAAACTCCAAGAACAAATCTCCTTAATCTTGAAAGAACTCACAACACATCAACAACATCATATAAGTGATTTACAGCACTTTTGATGAACAACTTAGGTGGTTTGACCTTGAATTTGTGTATGAATCTTTAGGATATGCTTAGAGAGAGTTTAGAGCTGCTTGGAGGTCTGATTTGGTCGAAAATGATATTTAGAGACGAAAGTTATCACTTTATATAACAAGGTAAGCTTCTATCAACTTTGTGGGTCCCAAGGAAGTTGCTCGTGCAGTCTCGCAAAAATGCGAATATCTCTCTATTCCGACGTCATATCGACGAACGTTTTAATGTGTTGGAAAGTAGACTCGTAAATATTCAATTTTATGGGTGTATTACCCCATAACTCAAAGTATATTTTAGAGAAAAGCTCAGTGACATTATACCCAAATTTAGGTCAAATTATAAATGTAACTAGCGACAACTTTTGCCGTGTTTTGTTTTACAACTTGTTTAACTTAAGAACTTAACATACAAATATTATATGATTCAATTACCTTAATACATGACCTCCTTAGGATATTAATCTCTCCTAGTTTACCCTGAAAGTACTGGTTATAACATCTTCGATTCGTTTAACCTCCAACCCTCACGATACTTCCTTAACACTTATTTTAACCCATTATCTTTGTAAAGGTCCTTAAGCTCTCCAGCTTACTTTGATTCACTTAAGATGCATTGTAGCTTGAAAGTATGGGGTGTTACAGAAAGTTCTGCTCAGAGTTTTACCCATGAAAGGTGTGATGAGGTTCGTGAAGAAGGGCAAGTTGAGCCCTAGGTTCGGGAAGATAGTTGGAGAGGTGGTCTACAAACTTGAATTGCCACCAAGTATATCGGGTGTTCACCCAGTATTCTATGTCTATATGCTACGAAAGTATTATGGTGATCTTCATAAGTTTTGGACTTTAGCACGATGCAACTAGATGGGGATTTGACTTATGATGTGGAGCCGGTGGCCATTTTGGACCGGCATGTCCGGAAGTTGAGGTCAAAGAATATAGCTTCGATGAAGGTCCACTAGAGAGGCCATCCAGCTGAGGAGGCTACTTGAGAGATCGAGCGAGAGACGCGGAACAGATATCCACACCTATTTTAGACTTCAGGTATGATTCTAGAACCGTTCAAGGACGAACATTTTTTTAAGAGGGGGAGAATGTAACGACCCGCCGATTGTTTTGAGTATTTAGCCTCGTTTACCCTAATTGATGCTTCACATATGTGTATTTGAGGTTTCGTGACTTGCCAGGGTGGTTGGTTTGGTTTCGGGAGAGTTTCGGGGTGAATTGGGACACTTAGTCCCAAGAATGGAAGCTTAAGTTGAAAGAGTTGATCGGAGTTTGACTTTTGTATAAATGAATATTAAATGGAGTTCTGATGGTTCCAATAGCTTCGTATGGTGATTTTGGACTTAGTCGTATGTACGAATTTGTATTTGGAGGTTTGTAGGTTGATTTGATGCTTTTTGGCCAAAGTTGGAAAGTTGAAAGTTTGGAAGGTTGAGAGGTTTGACCAAGAGTTGTCCTTATTGATATCAAGTTCGGATATTGGTTCCGAGAGTTGTTATAGGTCTGTTGTGTCATTTGATACTTGCATGCAAAGTTTGAGGTCATTTGGAGTTGATTTGATATGGCTCGGCATGAGTTTTGGAAGTTGAAAATTCATTAGTTCATTAGGCTTGAATTGGGGTGAGATTCGTGATTTTGATATTGTCTTGTGTGATTTGAGGACTCGAGTGAGTACATGTTATGTTTTGGGACTGGTTGGTGTGATTGGACGGGGTCCCGGGGGCCTCGGGGTGCTTCGGATGGACTACAGACCATTTCCAGCATGTTTGGGACTGCTGTTTATGAGGTTCCCATTTCCTTCTTTCCGATCGCGAAGAGGTTGTCGCGATCGCGGAAGGCATTATGTTGCCTGAGGAAATTATTCATCGCGTTCGCGAAGCTTTGAGAGGCACAGGACATTGCAATCGTGTGGATGGTGACGTGTTCACGTAGAAAAGGTGTTCTACTGGGGCGTTCAGGCGTTAAGCCTTCTCGATCCCGGAAGGTCGCCCGCGTTCGCAAGGAGGCAGGATGGTTGTGCATTGCATTCTTGAGCTGGGTCTCGCGTCCGCGTAGGCTAATTCTGGGGAAGCGATTAATTGTGCTTCACGATCGATGCATAGGTCTGCGATCGCGATATATAACACCTGGGCAGACTATATAGTACTCTATTTCAAGGGTTTGAGTTATTATATCATACTTTAAGTTGTGGAGCTCGGATTTGGGTGATTTTTGGGGGGATATTCACGATTTGGGTTGGAGTAAGTATTTTTGACTCGGATTTGTCCATTATTAATGATTCCATATTTGTTTTTATCATTTAATTGGTGACTTGAATTGGAGAAATTGAAGATTTTTGTAAAAACTTTTCTAAACATAAATCGAGGATTTGAAGGTCGATTTGATGTCAGAATTGGATGATTTCGGTATGGTTGGACTCATATTGGAATGGGTGTTCCGAATTTATGAGTTTGGTCGGGTTTCGGGGCGCGAGCTCGGGGTTGACTTTTTGGGTTGACTCATTGATTTTGGTTAAAGATATTAGCTTTATCATTTGAAATTAATTCCTATGGCTTTTATTGATTATATTAAGTTAATTTGGCTAGATTCGGGTCGTCCGGAGGTCGATTCACGCAGGAAGGGCTTGTTAGTGTAACAACCTGACCGGTCGTTTTGAGCATTTGTATTTCGATTGGTAGTTCGGGGGTACGAGTAGCTCCGTATGATGTATTAGGACTTTTGTGCAAAATTTGAATTCTTTCCGAGTTGATTTGATATGTTTAGGCGCGAGTTTTTGGAAGTCGAAAGTTCGAAAGTTCATTAAGTTTGATTTGAGGCGCGTTTTATCGTTTCAATGTTGTTATGCATGATTTGAGGCCTCGAGTTGGTCCGTGTTATGTTATGGGACTTGTTGATACATTCGTACGGGGTCCCGAGGGCTCGGGTGAGTTTCAGATAGGTTTGGGCTGCGTTGCGCTCGTTTTTCTTATGTTTCGACGTCGTTTCTTCAAGCATAAATGGTACCACATTAAGCAATGATCTCCGATTTATGTTTTGATTAAAGCATTAGATCCGTATCGTAATTACGGAGCCATAGCAAAAAAATTGTCGAATTTGGACATCGTATGAGGAATTTATGGTCATTTGACTAAGAATTCGGTTGCCAGATTTTTCAGATTAATTACGAAATTGCAACTGAATTCATATTTAAAAATCTGCACTATTTGCAAATATTGAAACTAACATATCTCCTTCATTATAAGCTCAGATGGAGTGATTCAAAAGCCTAACTTGACTAAATTTTACAAGGAATACATTGGAGGCATAAAAAGCGAGTTTCAAGATCGTTTGGCATGAGAAACGAGGTAGAATTGCTGGCAGAAAGAATACATAAAACAAAGGTTTGTTCATTTGGTATATTTTAAGTTGGGGAGCTCGGATTTGGGCGATTTTGGAGGCGATTTTCACCATATGGATTGGGGTAAGTGTTCTCTACTCGGTTTTGGTTATATTTCATGAATCCATCTTTATTTTTGGGATCTGATTGATGATTTCAAAGTGAAATTTGGGGGTTTTTGTCTAAAGTTTCATAAAGTGAATTTTTAAGTTTTGAACATCGATTCGGAGTCGAATTCGAGTAAATTAGTATGGATGGACTCATAATTGAATGGGTTGTCGAATTTTGTGAGTTTTGTCGGGTTCCAAGGTGCGGGCCCGGGTTGGGCTTTCTTGCCGATTTTGGGCTTTTGAATGAAGATTCGACCTTTTTAAATTGGGATTGGTTCCTTTAGCATTATTTGATGTATTTGAGTTGTTTTTGGTTAGTTCCGAGCCGTTCGGAGGTCGGAACGCGCGAGATGGCATTTTTTGACCATTGCTTGGCTTGCTCGGTATTGGAATTGGCTTGTTCGAGATAAGTAACTCTTCTAAACTTAGTGCTGAGGATATGAAACCCCGAATTACGTATTATGTGATTGGTGTTGAAATGCCGAAAGTTGAATTTTTGAAGTTTCCGGATCGATAGTGAAATTTTGATATCGGGGTCGGAAGCCGATTCCGAAAGTTGGAATAGTTCCGTACTGTTGAATATGACTTTTGTGCAAAATTTGGGGTCAGTCGGACATGGTTTGGTTGGTTTCGGCATCGGTTGTAGAATTCTTGGGATTTCAAGTTCATTAGGCTTGGATTAGAGGGTGATTCGTGGTTTTAACGTTGTTTGATGTGATTTGAGGGTTGGACTAAGTTCGTATGATGTTTTAGGACTGGTTGGCATGTTTGGTTGAGGTCCCAGGGGCCTCGGGTGAGTTTCGGATGCTTAACGGAAGTTGAATTGGACTTAGGCAATTGCTGAACCTGTTGGTTTCGCACCTGCGGAGTTTGGACCGCAAGTGCGGTGCGGCAGAAGCGGTTAGGCAACCGCGGATGCGGTTTGTGGATTGGGTATCGATTGTCGCAGATGCAGCGCAAGGACCGCAGAAGCGGAACCGCATCTGCGAGTAAAGGGGCGCAGGTGCAGAATCTGGCCGTTTAATGAAATTCCGCAGGTGCGGAGTTGGAGCCGCAGGATGGGGACCGCAGATGCGGTGGACCCCTCGCAGAAGCGGAAATCGCTGGGCAGAAAAGAGAGAAATCGAGGGTTTGAATTCATAACTTCAAAAATCGATTTTGAGCTCGGTAGGAGGCGATTTCTTGAGAGATTTTGAAGGAGAACTATTGGGTAATGAATTCTAACTCTAATTTGGTTCTAATACATTAATCTATTGTTAGTTTTATCATCTAATTAAGGAATATGAGGGTAGAAGTTTGGAAATGGGGGAAAAAGTCCCCCCAATGGAAAATCTGAGTTTTGAACACGAATTTGGTGTCGGATTGGGATGATTTTTGTACGAGTTAACTCGTGAGTGAATGGGTGTTCATGATCCGTAATTTTTACCGGATTCTGAGATGTGGGCCCGGGGAGGATTTTAGGGCGTTTTATCTATTTTCTTGACTTAGCTTCGATTCCTTTAGCTAAACTCGTTGTTTGTAGTTATATTTACATTATGAAATTGATTTGATTAGATTTGGGCCACTCGGAGTTGGATACTCGTGGCAAGAGCGTGATTTCAGATTGATTGAGCTTGGTTCGAGGTAAGCGGCTTGCTAACCTTGTGTGGGGGAACTCCCCTTAGGACTTTGGTACTATTGTTATATGAATGCCGTGTACGTGAGGTGACGAGTGCGTACACGTGCTAATTGTTGAAAAACCCTATTTTCATTAGGTAAATATCTGTGTTTTCTTTTAATTGAGTAATACATGTATTTGGAGTTTCCTGTTAGGCTTAGGAAAGCATGCTTATGTGACTTAACTGCCTTATCTGCTTTAACTGCTTATTTGGATTCTGTGTAGCATGTCTACACTAGAATTTCCCGTTTTCTTGATACGAACTTGGATAGAACTGTAGATTTCTTTCTTGTGACTGTTGCATGTTTACTTTGGGACTACGGGAAGGTATCCCGAGAGATCCCCTTGCATGTTTACTTTGGGACTACGGATCGGTATTCCGGGAGATCCCCCTACACATTTATATTTGGGACTATGGGATGGTATCCTGGTAGATCCCGTTGTACTGGCTATTTACTTTTGTACTACGGGACGGTATCCCGGGAGATCCTCTGCACATTTACATTTGGGACTACGGGACGTTATCTTGGGAGATCCCCTGTTGCTATCACTGCTTACTGAGTTACTTCCTTTTTGAGATTTCACCTTTATTTCACTGTTAGTACCTTTAATTATACAGTCGCATTTTATACTGTTTTACCTTGTTATATATATAACCAGTAGGGCCCTGACCTTCCTCGTCACTACTCGACCTAGGTTAGGCTTGGCACTTACGGGGTACCGCTATGGTGTACTCATGCCCTTTCCTGCACATGTTTTTCGTGTGCAGATCCAGGTTCTTCTACTCAACCATACTATCCGTGAGGCGAGGCGACCCAGAGACTTCGAGGTATATCTGCCACGTCCGCAGACCTAGAAGTCCCTCTTTATTCTCCCTTTAGCTATAGACTTCCTGTATTTCCTTTTGTCTAGACTTCTGGAGTTAGAACACTATGTATTTTCTTTAGCTTGTTATTCATGAGATTCCGGGTTTTGGGAGTGTTTTGTTTAGTTTGAGAGAGTGATATTGTATATGCTGAGCGGAATTATAAACTTCCTTATTTTGTTACCCGTAAATTGCTAGTTTCGTATCTTTATTTCTTTTTTTCCGCAATTTGTTAGGCTTACCTAGTCGTAGAGACTAGGTGCCATCACGACAGTTCACGAAGGGATAACTTGGGTCGTGACAAGTTGGTATCATATCTCTAGGTTCATAGGAGTCATGAATCACAAGTCGATTTATTAGAGTCTCGCGGATCGGTACGGAGATGTCTGTACTTATCTAAGAGAGGCTATGTAACTGTTAGGAAAATTCCACTTCATTTGATTTCCTTGTTGTGCGATATTTTTGAAATCAAAACTCTAAACCCCTATCTTCTATTCTCCCACAGATGGTGAGGACACGAGCTACCGGAGATGACCAGGCACCCGCGCCCCCTGCTAGACCCGTCAAAGGTCGAGGCCGGGGTAAAGGCCGAGGACGCGCACTTGGTGCAGCCAGAGCACCCGCGCGAGCTGCTATAGAGGAGCCACCAGCAGCTCCAGCCGGAGCCCAGGTGCCCGATACGCCTACTGCTACTACTACCCCAGCTCTCCAACAGACCCTTGCCCAGTTCATGAGCATGTACACCACTTTAGCTCAGGCAGGGTTGATTCCCCTTACTGCAGCTACATCTCAGGCCGGGGGAGGAGCCCAGACTCTCACCGCCCGCACTCCTGAGCAGCGAGTGCATATTGATCAGGTCCCAGAGATTATACCGGTACCGCCTGTAGCCCCAGTTTAGCCCGAGGATAGAGCAGTAGCTTCAAAGGAGGAGCAACGTAGGCTTGAGAGGTTCAAGAAATACCAGCCTCCTACATTTAGTTGTCTAGCATCGGAGGATACTCAGGGATTTCTAGAGGAGTGCCACCGTATCCTCCGCACTATAGGTATATCATGATCGAGTGGGGTTTCTTTCACTGCCTTCCAGCTTCAAGGAGTAGCCTATTAGTGGTGGCGTACTTTTGAGTCAAACAGTCCAGCTAAGGCAGCTTCCCTAACATGGACCTCAGTTTTCAGATATGTTCTTGAGAGAGTATGTCCCTCAGAGCCGTAGGGACGCATGGCGCGCGGAGTTCGAGCATTTGCGCCAGGGTTCTATGACTGTTTCGGAGTATGCTGTCCATTTTAGTGACTTAGCTAGGCATGCACCGGCCTTGGTTTCTACGGTTCGCGAGAGAGTTCGCCGGTTTATTGAGGGGCTTATTCCCAGCATAACATCCAGCATGGCCCGGGAGTTGGAGATGGATATTTCTTATCAGCAGGTGGTGAGCATTGCTAGGAGGGTAGAGGGCATGCATGCTCGAGATAGAGAGGAGAGAGAGGCCAAGAGGTCTCGAGAGTCGGGCCATTATTCTGGTGCCCGTGCCCCAGCTGTAGTTCGTCATGGTAGGGGTTATATGAGTCGCCCCATTCATTCAGCTCTTCCAGCAGCCAGTGGTATTCCAGCTCCTTCTAGACCTCAGGAGCCTTATTATGCACCTCCAATATCTAGTGCGCCTCCTGCACGGGGTGCTTTCAGTGGTCAGTTCAGCAGACCTGGCCCGAGCTAGTCACAGCCGCCACGTCCTCCTAGAGCTTATTTTGAGTGTGGCGACACACGCCATATGGTGAGGGATTACCCTAGACTTAGGAGGTGTCCACCTCCACAGACTTCTCAGCCACAGCGTGCTCCGCAGAGTTCCCAGGCTATGATCACAGCACCAGTTGCTACCCCACCTGCCCAGCCAGCTAGAGGTGGAGGTCGGAGAGGTAGAGGTCGCCCTAGAGGGGGAGGCCAGGCCAGATACTATGCCCTTCCTGCCCATACTGAGGTTGTTGCCTCCGATTCTGTCATCACAGGTATTGTTCCGGGCACTCAGCCCATTTCTATTCCTCCTTACCGTATGGCTCCTCCTAAGTTGAACGAGTTGAAGGAGCAGTTGCAGGAATTGCTTGATAAGGGTTTTATTCGGCCTAGTGTATCACCTTGGGGATGCTCCTGTCCTGTTTGTGAAGAAGAAGGATGGTTCTATGCGTATGTGCATTGATTACCGCCAGTTGAACAAAGTTACACTGAAGAACCGGTATCCTTTGCCTCGTATTGATGACCTATTTGATCAGTTACGGGGTGATCGAGTGTTTTCTAAGATTGACTTGTGTTCAGGTTATCATCAGTTGAAGATTCGGGAGCCAGATATCCCGAAGACTGCTTTTAGGACTCGGTATGGTCATTACGAGTTCCTTGTTATGTCATTTGGGTTGACCAATGCCTCAGCAGCATTTATGCATTTGATGCACAGTGTATTTCGGCCATATCTTGACCCGCTCGTCATTGTCTTTATTGATGACATTCTGGTATACACCCGGAGTCGGGAAGATCATGAGCAGCACTTGAGGACAGTGCTTCAGACTTTGAGAGAAAAGAAGTTATATGCAAAATTCTCAATGTGAGTTGTGGTTGGATTCCATGGCATTCTTGGGTCACGTAGTATCGAGTGAGGGGATCAAGGTGGATCCGAAGAAGGTGGAAGCAGTGCAGAGTTGGCCCAGACAATCCTCAGCTACAGAGGTCCGTAGTTTTCTTTGCTTGGCGGGTTATTACCGTCGGTTTGTTGAGGAATTTTTGTCAATTGCAGCACCTATGACCAGGCTGACCCAGAAGGGTGCTCCGTTTAGGTGGACGGAGGAGTGTAAGGAGAGCTTTCAGAAGCTCAAGATAGCTTTGACTACAGCCCCAGTATTGATATTGCCTACAGGTTCAGGGTCTTATACTGCCTATTGTGATGCCTCGAGGATTGGCCTTGGAGCGTTATTGATGTAGGACAGTAGGGTGATTGCCTACGCGTCCAGACAACTGAAGGTGCATGAGAAGAATTATCCTGTCCATATCTCGAGTTAGCTGCTATTGTTCACGCGTTGAAGATCTGACGTCATTATTTGTACGGTGTTCCTTGTGAGATCTATACTGATCACCGGAGTTTGCAGCATCTGTTCAAGCAGAAGGACCTTAATTTGCGCCGAAGGAGGTGGTTAGAGCTGCTGAAGGACTATGATATCACTATCTTGTATCACCCGGGCAAGGCCAATGTGATGGCCGATACTTTCAGTCGCCGGGCGGAGAGTTGGGGAGTTTGGCTTATCCACCAGTAGCAGAGAGGCCCATGGCGATGGATGTTCAAGCCTTAGCCAGCCAGTTTGTGAGATTTGATCTTTCGGAGCCTAGTCGGGTCCTTGCTTGTGTGGTTTCTCGGTCTTCCTTATTTGATCGTATCAGAGAGCGTCAGTATGATGGCCCTCATTTGCTTGTCCTCAAGGACAACGTTCTGCATGGCGATGCCAGAGATATGACCAATGGTGATGACGGGTATTGAGGATGCAGGGTCTGATATGTGTGCCCAATGTTGATGGGCTTCAGGAGTTGATTCTAGAGGAGGCCCACGGTTCGCAGTATTCCATCCATCCGGGTGCCGCGAAGATGTACCAGGATTTGAGGCAGCACTATTGGTGGAGGAGGATGAAGAAGGATATAGTTGGGTTTGTAGCTCGGTGCCTCAATTGTCAGCAGGTAAAGTATGAGCACCAGAGACCGGGTGGCTTGCTTCAGCAGATAGAGATTCCAGAGTGGAAGTGGGAGCGGATCACCATAGACTTCGTAGTTGGACTTCTACGGACCTTGAGCAAGTTCGATGCCATATGGGTAATTGTGGATCGGCTGACCAAGTCCACACACTTCATCCCTGTGTGTTCTACCTATTCTTTAGAGCGGTTGGCTGAGATTTATATCCGGGAAATTGTTCATGTGCATGGTATTCCAGTTTCCATCATTTCAGATAGAGGTACTCAATTCACATCACAATTCTGGAGGACCGTACAGCGTGAGTTGGGTACTCGGGTGGAGTTGAGCATAGCATTTCACCCCCAGACGGACGGACAGCCCGAGCGCACTATTCAGATTCTTGAGGATATGCTCCGTGCGTGTGTGATGGAGTTTGGAGGCTCTTGGGATCAGTTCTTGCCACTGGCGGAGTTTGCCTACAACAACAGTTACCAGTCCAGCATTCAAATGGCACCGTATGAGGCTCTGTATGGTAGGCGGTGTAGATCCCCGGTGGGTTGGTTTGAGCCGGGCGAGGCTAGATTATTGGGCACAGACTTGGTTCAGCACGCTTTGAGAAGGTTAAGGTGATTCAGGATAGACTTCGCACAGCCCAGTCCAAACAGAAGAGTTATGCTGACCGGAAGGTTCGCGATGTTTCATTCATGGCTGGAGAGCGAGTCTTGCTTCGGGTTTCGCCTATAAAGGGCGTTATGAGATTCGGGAAGAAGGGAAAATTGAGGCTGAGGTTTATTGGTCCCTTTAAGGTACTGCGATGTGTTGGGGAGGTTGCTTATGAGCTTGCCTTACCTCCCAGCTTGACAGGAGTTCATCCGGTATTTCATGTTTTGATTTTCCGGAGGTATCGCGGTGATCCGTTGCACGTGCTGGATTTTAATTCAGTCCAGTTGGACATGGATCTATCTTATGTTGAGGATCCAGTGGCTATATTGGACAGGCAAGTTTTGAAAGCTGAGGTCAAAGAGTATTGCATCAGTAAAGGTTCAGTGGCGGGGTCAGCCGGTCGAGGAGGCGACTTGGGAGACCGAGCAGGATATGCGCAACCATTACCTTTATCTTTTCACCACTTCAGGTATGTCTCTATGCTCGTTCGAGGACGAACGAATGTTTTAAGGGGGGAGGATGTAACAACCCGGCCGATCATTTTGAGAATTTACGCCCCGATCCCCTATTAACTGCTTTCCCCGTGTTTATTTCTTCTATTGTGGTCTGCCGGGAAGATTCATTTTGAGCTTCAGAGTGTTTTGGGACACATAGTCCCTAAATGAGAGCTTAAGCTTTAGAATTTGGACTAGTCGGAACAGTGTGAAGACGGCCTCGAAATGGAATTCCGTCAATTTCGTTACCTCCGTTGGGTGATTTCAGGCTTAGGGGCGTGTTCGGATTGTGTTTAGGAGGTCCGTAGCTTATTTAGGCTTGAAATGCCGAAAGTTGAATTTTCGAAGTTTCCGGATCGGGTGAAATTTCGATATCGGGGTCGGAATCCGATTCTGAAAGTTGGAATAGTTCTGTAGTGTTGAATGTGACTTTTGTGCAAAATTTAGGGTCAATCGGACATGGTTTGGTTGGTTCCGGCATCGGTTGAAGAATTCTTGGGATTTCAAGTTCATTAGGCTTGGATTGGAGGGTGATTCGTGGTTTTAGCGTTGTTTGATGTGATTTGAGGGTTGGACTAAGTTCGTATGATGTTTTAGAACTAGTTGGCATGTTTGGTTGAGGTCCCAGGGGCCTCGGGTGAGTTTCAGATGCTTAACGAAAGTTGAATTGGACTTAGGCAATTGCTGAACCTGTTGGTTTCGCACCTGCGGAGTTCGGACCGCAGGTGCGGTGCCGCAGAAGCGGTTAGGCAACCGCAGATGCGGTCCGTGGCTTGGATATCAATTGTCGCAGATGCGGCTCAAGGACTGCAGAAGAGGAACCGCATCTACGAGTAAAGGGGCGCAAGTGCGGAATCTGGCCTTTTAATGAAATTCCGTAGGTGCAGAGTAGGAGCCGCAGGAGGGGGACCGCAGATGCGGTGGACCCTTCACAGAAACGGAAATCGCTGGGCAGAAAAGAGAGAAATCGAGGGTTTGAATTCATAACTTCAAAAATCGATTTTGAGCTCGGTAGGAGGCGATTTCTTGAGAGATTTTGAAGGAGAACTATTGGGTAATGAATTCTAACTCTAATTTGGTTCTAATACATTAATCTATTGTTAGTTTTATCATCTAATTAAGGAATATGAGGGTAGAAGTTTGGAAATGGGGGAAAAAGTCCCCCAATGGAAAATCTGAGTTTTGAACACGAATTTGGTGTCGGATTAAGATGATTTTTGTACGAGTGAACTCGTGAGTGAATGGGTGTTCGTAATCTATAATTTTTACCCAATTTTGAGACGTGGGCCCGGGGAGGATTTTTGGGCGTTTTATCTATTTTCTTGACTTAGCTTCGATTCCTTTAGCTAAACTCGTTGTTTGTAGTTATATTTACATTATGAAATTGATTTGATTAGAATTGGGCCACTCGGAGTTGGATACTCGTGGCAAGAGCGTGATTTTGGATTGTTTGAGCTCGGTTCGAGGTAAGTGTCTTGACTAACCTTGTGTGGGGTAACTTCCCTTAGGACTTTGGTACTATTGTCATATGAATGCCGTGTACGTGAGGTGACGAGTGCGTACTCGTGCTAACTGTTAAAAAAACCCCGTTTTCATTAAGTAAATATCTGTGTTTTCTTTTAATTGAGCAATACTTGTATTTGGAGTTTCCTGTTAGGCTTAGGAAAGCATGCTTATGTGACTTAACTGCCTTATCTGCTTTAACTGCTTACTTGGATTCTGTGTAGCATGTCTAGAGTAGAATTTCCCATTTTCTTGATATGAACTTGGATAGAACTGTAGATTTCTTTCTTGTGACTGTTGCATGTTTACTTTGGGACTACGGGAAGGTATCCCGAGAGATCCCCTTGCATGTTTACTTTGGGACTACGGATCGGTATTCCGGGAGATCCCCCTACACATTTATATTTGGGACTATGGGATGGTATCCTGGTAGATCCCGTTGTACTGGCTATTTACTTTTGTACTACGGGACGGTATCCCGGGAGATCCTCTGCACATTTACATTTGGGACTACGGGACGTTATCTTGGGAGATCCCCTGTTGCTATCACTGCTTACTGAGTTACTTCCTTTCTGAGATTTTATCTTTATTTGACTGTTAGTACCTTTAATTATACTGTCGCGTTTTATACTGTTTTACCTTGTTATATATATAACCAGTAGGGCCCTGACCTTCCTCGTCATTACTCGACCGAGGTTAGGCTTGGCACTTACTGGGTACCGCTGTGGTGTACCCATGCCCTTTCTTGCACATGTTTTTTGTGTGCAGATCCAGGTTCTTCTGCTCAGCCATACTATCCGTGAGGTGAGGCGACCCAGAGACTTCGAGGGATATCTGTTGCGTCCGCAGACCTAGAAGTCCCTCTCTATTCTCCCTTTAGCTATAAACTTCCTGTATTTCCTTTTATCTAGACTTCTGGAGTTAGAACACTATGTATTTTCTTTAGCTTGTGATTCATGAGATTCCGGGTTTTGGGAGTGTTTTGTTCAGTTTGAGAGAGTGATATTGTATATGCCGAGCGGCATTTTAAACTTCCTTATTTTGTCACCCGTAAATTGCTAGTTTTGTATCTTTATTTCTTTTTTTTTCGCAGTTTGTTAGGCTTACCTAGTCATAGAGACTAGGTACCGTCAGACAGTTCACGGAGGGAGAACTTGGGTCGTGACACACTTGGGTTGAAGGAGTCCCTCCGGAGTCTGTACACACCCCTAGTGAGCGCGGTTGATTATATTGAGGGGTGGATCTTCCCTGGACATGGATCTTGTCCGAAGCATTTATATACCTAGAGATGGATCTTCTCCATGGGGCCGGATTGTCCTTCCTCGGTACTAAGTGACTGATGGTCAGTGATGTATATATTTCCGGATGGATCTTCCCTGGGCCAAATGGACCATATACAATACTGAGTGGTTGAGCATGATGAGTGGAAAGTGTGAGACAGTGAGATTGAGTACTCTGAGAGTGTGAGTACATGATTCATTTCTGAGATACATGGCATTGGCATGCACACATGATATACATGCATAGAGATGCATTTTTTCTCATGTTGTACGGTATCACGTCATTCATGACTTTTACACACATTAATATGTGGCATAGAGAGGTATTTCACACTTGTTATCTGGAAAGAAAATGAAACATCTTATTTATTGTGAAAAGGATTTTTAGAAAAATTACAGTTTCAAACTATCTCATATTTTACGATGATTTCGGTAAAGGATTTGAGTTTCACTGATATTCTTGAAAAGCGGAACTATTTTCGGAAAACTGTGAAAAAATTGAGCATTTTATCTCTGAGTTACTTCCTCATTTATATGCTCTACGTTGTTATGAACTGCTATTGGTTACTGGTGTTGGACCCGACCTATGTTCCAGCTCGTCACTACTTTCAACATAAGGTTAGGTTTGTTACTTACCAGTACATGGGGTCGGTTGTACTGATACTACACTTCTGCATATTACGTGCAGATGTTGTTGTTATGTTCGATGGTTGCTGGATGTGAAGATGTACTTGTGTTCCGGTTGTAGCTGCCTCTTGTTCATGGTAGCCGTAGATTTATAAAACTTTGTTTATGTACTTTTCAAACAGAAGATGTATTTACTTCATATCGGCTTTGTAAATTCTATTATTAGAAGCTCATGATTTGTACTACCAGTCCTTGGGAAAGTGTATAAGATTTAGATAATTCTCTTGTTTAAACTGCCTTATTAAATATTATGGGAATTGGATAGTATAGTTGGCTTACCTAGCGGGTTGGGTTAGGTGCCATCACGACTAGTGGATTTTGGGTCGTGACAGTTAGAGGAGTGATTCAGCTTGCTTGGGATAAGTATGTTACCTAAACTTGGTTGAGGCAATAGTTGTATGGGCTATTTGTGATAGCTACATGCTATGGGTGCGCCTATGTGTGGGCGTTGAGCCCATGTGCAAGTACCGAAGTATTTATCCATGCTCTAGATAGTTCTTAGACTATGATATGCCTTGAATTGATTGATAAGCTTTATGCTGTAATATTTCTCAAATTTCTAACCTTGTGTGAACTATTTGATCCATGTTTGAGGTTACATAGAGGCTAATCCCCCAAATGAACTTGATAATTGCTATTTCCGTGATGAAATTTTTGATTTGAGCTATGATAGCACCTTTTGCAGATGCATACACCTTAGAATGTAAGTTATACCAGTCCAGGAGCATGAAATCCAATATTCATTGATCATATGCATTTACTCTTGTATATTTGCTTTTGTATAATATGATTTGGACTGGGTGCTTGTGACCATGCCGGGCGGATTGTGTTGTTAGCCTGTGACCATGCCGTGAAGATTGTGATTATTAGCACGTGAGTTGTCCGTGCGGTTGGCATTATTGGCATGTGAGTTGTTTGTGCAACACGTGAGTTATCCGTGTGGATCCAGATATTGGTATTATTGGCACGTGAGTTATCCGTTCGGTTGAAATTATTAGCACGTGAGTTATCCGTGCATCACGTGAGTTGTCCGTGCAGCGTGTGGATATGGATCCATCCCCCTAGGTCCCTCTCATGTTTCTTTCTTGATGGTGTACATGCGGATTGAGAAAAACTGCTCAGTGGTTTGGTACGGATATGAAAATATTGAGGAAAATCTGGCCAGTATTTGTTTTGGATTTTGCTTTTCAACTCTACTTGCGATTTCCTTGGATATTTACCTAAATTACTTGCATATCATCTTTATATGCTGGATCATTGACTGAGAAGTGTACTTGGGTAATTGTGTCCACACACACATATGGTTCCTTCTATGCTTTTAGACTTGATTACATTATCATTTTGTACTTGTTAAATTTATGAACTGTACAGGTTATAACAAGTATCATTTATAATTCTTGCTTCTTTTACCTCTCCGAAGTTAGTTATGATACTTGCTGAGTACATGGGGTCGGTTGTACTCATAATACACTCTGCACTTAATTGTGCAGATCTAGGTGTTGGACCCAACCATCACTATTTGAGGCATACATCGGAGTTGATCACCGAGAGAAGAGGTAGAGCTGCATTCTTGACCGCAGTCTTGGCGTCTCTTTTCTTATGTACTGTTGTCTTTATTTCAAACAGTATTGTATTTGGCTATTCAGACTTGTATTTCTATTTTAGAGCTCATGACTCTATATTTACTAGTTCTGGGGGATTTTATTATGTATGGCGGTATTGTGCTTTATTAAGGTTTCAGACTCATGTTATTTTAGTCATTTATGCTATTATGATTCATTATTGTTATGTCCGGCTTGCCTAGAAAGTGTGTTAGGCACCATCACGACTGGTTGGTTTTTTGGGTTGTGACAGTTTCCTTTGATCTCCATTGTCCTGTTACCTTTGAAATCATCGAATTTCATCACTACTACTATAAAAAACCTTTTAGTTCATCAATGAGAGTCTCACCAAAATCTCAATTTTAAAATCGCAACTTAACTCGAATTTGAAACTTCAATACATTTTTTTATTAGGTGGTTGGGATTCTTCGGAAATACCTACACGTATATATATACAAAATTTGAAGGGTTAATAATAAAGAAATTAATAATTTATCATTCTTAGTGGATGATTAGTTCATACTATTAAAATTAAGATATGAAGTGATAATTTTATATATGTGTTTGGTTTTGATTTAAATAATGTATTATTTTTCTATTACAACCTTCGAAATGCCTAATTTAGACTTGAGTTGTCTCAGTTATATCTGTTTGAGGGGTTCAAGTCTAGTGTTATGAACCGTTATAATCCTGAAAAGGGGCATTTGGATCATATATACTAGTGCTAATAACTATTGAAAGAGTTTTAGCCAAAGATTAGGTTTAACAGCTGTGGGAAAAAAAATAATAGTAGATAGCCAAATTCTAACTTTTAGCAAACGTTACACAATTTATACAAGGAACACCAATTGGTGTGTTTTCTTTGATCTCAATTGTCATGTTACCTTTGAAATCACCGAATTTCATCATTACTACATAAAAATACCATTTAGATCATCAATGATAATGTCTCACCAAAATCTTAATATTAAAATCGATACTTAACTTGAATTTGAAACTTTAATACATTTTTTAGTGGGCAGTTGGGATTCATTGGAAATAACTTGATGAAACTATATATAAAATTTTAGGAAGATTGGACAAATAAAACCACCTCGATGTGAGCAGTAGAAGGAGACACAGGGGACTGTGCTTACGAGGTACGGATGCATGTTTCATATGTGGCACCCCAGGTCATATGGCACATAGTTGTTCGATGTTGAGTTATGAGGGTATCAGTCGTTCAGGGCAGCCTAGGGGATTAGTACCATCATTTCAGCTGGGCAAAGGTAGAAGGAGAGCGTCAGGCTTAAAAGGGACCCAGAATCAGATGTATGCATTGGGAGATCAGTGGGATTTCGAGCCCCCGTCTTAGAGCAATTAGGTATGTTACCTATTTTAGAATGAGAGTATGTGTAATTGTTCTACTAGGTCTATATATATATATATATATATATATATATATATATATAGAGAGAGAGAGAGAGAGAGAGAGTATTGTTAGATAATGTAGTAACTTGATTGTTAATAGAGTTAGCATGTCATACCTAAGGTAAATTGTCGCAAAGTAGAATTAAAAGTCAGAAAGACTAGATAAGGTAATGAACACGAGCGTGGCTTAGACATCTTTGATCTCCCGAAGTGGGATATAAGTCATAGTAAGAACTAGGTTACATAAATGCAGTAAGATTACTAAATAATGACAAATGTAGGTTTAATAATGATAATGATAACCTTTCTTAAGAAAGTGTGAGATAGAAAGCTCAATAAGTAAGGCAATAAGGATCCTGAGTTAGAGGGCCAAGAGGGAGGCAGTTTTATAGATATTGAACGGTATTATAACGTATTGAATAGGATTAAATTAGAGGAGCGTGAGTATCGGGTAGAAGCAATATCCATAAGTTGGTAATGTCCATATATGAAGGCTCTAGTATAAGAAAAACAACAATCACGACGAAGAAGATAATATTATGGTATAATATGCCGACCTTTTTCCACAGTTAGATATTATTTACAACCCTCCCAGCATAAACGGTGAATGTTAAAATGAATTTGTACTTATATCTTGCTCTATTCATGATAAATGGTCGTGTGAGGCCAAGTATTTCCATTTACGGATATTGGCCCTGTGTGGCATGTATAGTGTATTTTCTGGTTGCGTGCAAGTTGGTTTTAATCAAGTGGTCAAAGGAGACTTTGGCAAAAAATTTACAAGTCTCTAAGAGTTAACACTCGAGGGCGAATGTTCCTAGGGGGGAGGATGGAACACCCCATACTTTCATTCTACAATGCATATTAAGTGAATCAATGTAAGCCAGAGAGCTTAAGGACCTATACAAAGATAATGATGGGTTAAAACAAGTGTTGAGGAAGTATCGTGAGGGTTGGAGGTTAAAAGAATCGAAGATGTTATAACCCGTACTTTTGGGGTAAACTAGGTGTGATTAATATCCTAAGGAGGTCATGTTTTAAGTTGATTGAATCATATAATATTTGTATGTTTAGTTTTTAAGTCAAACAAGTTGTAAAACAAAACACGGCAAAAGTTGTCGCAAGTTACATTTATAATTTGCCCTAAATTTGGGTCTAATGTCACAGAGTTTTTCTCTAAATATACTTAGAGTTACGGGGAGAAACACCAATTAAATTGAAGATCTACGAGTCTACTTTCCAACTGATTAAACCGTTCGTCAATACGATGTCGGAATAGAGAGATATTCGCATTTTGGCGAGACTGCGCAAGCAGCTTCCTTGGGACCTACAAAGTCGGTGGAAGCTTACCTTGTTAGATAAAGTGATAGCTTTTGTCTCTAAATATCATTTTTCGACAAAACCTCCAAGCAGCTCTAAAATCTCTCTGAGCATATCCTAAAGATTCAAACACAAATCCAAGGCCAAACCACCTAATTTCTTCATCAAAAGTGTTGTAGAAGTGGTCGAGATCACTTATATGATGTTGTTGATGTGTTGTGAGTTTTCAAGTTTAAGGTGAGTAGTTCTTGGAGTTTTGGGAGATAATATATATATATATACATATATGTGTGTGTGTGTGTGTTGTTGTTGTTGTTAATATGTAACTTGATGAGGAGAAGAAGTGTAGATTAGTGGTTTGTTGCTATTTAAGGACCGACCTTGTCGCTCGATGTATCGTAAGCTAGCTATTCCTAAGCTTAACGCTGGCCCTATTGTTGTAGTTATATTGTATTGTTGGGCAACTCTCGTATTGTTAGGGTGCTGGATATATAGATTAAGGCTGCCCTGTTGTTGTTAATATTGTGACCTTGAGGGAGGTGAAAGAAACGGGGGAGATGTTGTCCAATTTGCCGTAGAACAAGCTTGTCGCGTGGTAGCTAGTTTATGTGTTACTATTGCTGATAGTAGTGTTATTTTCATTGGTGTAGATTATATTGAAGAGGAGACTTTCCCACCATCTTCGTCGAATGATCGACTTAAAGGTATGTAAGGCTTTCCCTTTCTTCTTCCAGCATGATTCCATAGCGATGTCACCCTTATAAGAGGTTCAAGGGGACGAGTCCTAGCGTATGTTCTATGTTGACGGGTTAAGAGCCTCTAATAGTTCAAAAGTGAATATATATAAGAAATGAGTTACTCGTAGTTGTAATCCATGGATGATTCCTAGAAATAAGTAGAGACCTCAGGGAACTTATGCTGAGCCAACGTCGAGAAGTATAGCTTTCGTTTAATGGTAAATTATAAATGGCTCACGAGTAGAAATCACGTATAGAACCTATGATCTTATGAAATGTCCGAAATATTTTTCATTTACAGAGGATCCCTAATGCTAATAAGAGAGATATGTAATTTAAGAGATTTGATAAGTTGCTTAACAAGAATCTCCCCGTAAATTTAAAGATTGTGAATGAGAAAACTAACGAATGAAGAATAGATCGTATGTAGAAGAACATAAGTTCACATAAATTATGAAACGCATTGTACTAAGAATAATCGTGCATAGGAGGAAATAGTAATGATATTGCATACATTAAAAGAAGTAGAGATTGAGTTAACGAATGCGATGAGTCGCTTGAAACAGTATGAAATACGAGCCTTACGATGTACCAAATGAATTTGTAAAGGTAAGATTATACAAATCTCGAAAGCCTTTTACTAGTATGTCACGATGGATGTGTAAATCTGAGTGTAGTTATGAGTTTCCTTAAAGCTAATGAGTAGGGATTACGAGTTGCCGGATACGAACTGAGAGTTACCGAAAGTAGTAGAAGAAGTTAGACGTTATAGACACGAGTACCTAGCTTGTAAAATATTGACTGCTGTAATGTTATTCTACTATATAGAAGAGCCCTAAAGCGGGCAGGAGACCGTCGACATCTCTGCTTGTCGACACAGTGTTTTCTCTCTCTTCTCAAATGTTATATCCTGGGGACACGTCCGTTAACTTTGTTGAGTAGGCTTAACTGTGATATCAAGGCATAACACCATATTTCAAGTGCTAATCACCAGATTTCATCTTACTTTACTCTGTTTCATCGTCTTTCCCTATTGTGCTTCTTCTCTAATCGTAGTTTTCTCTGCTCTATCGTCCTTCCCCGTTGTTATGCCCCGCAATATTACGATGATGTTACGCTCCGCAGTATTATATTATGATGATGTTACGCTCCGCAGTATTATATTACGACGATGTTACACTCTGTAGTATTGTACCATGAATTCGTCGTAAGATAATTGACATCAGTTCAAGGACAAGATTATTTGGAGATATAAGTATTATGCTATTTCAAGCAAGTGATAAGTAAATTTGTGAAGGTGAGAGGGTAAGCGAATTGAGGAAAATGAGGTTGGTCGAAGTTTGACTGTAGGAGATAAAATGCGGTTCAAGCTATAATACCCCGTATTTATGGATTAGTGTTGTACAAAGTACCAAATGACCATGATAGTAAGGTGTATAAAGTGTGTTAAAAGTGAGTAGTATTTTAAGTAATTTGAGATAATTCTTAATTATGTGGATAATTGGATAATTAATAAATTTTAGTCGGAGATTAATTAAAATCTTTGGATAAAGTTAAGGCCCCTAACGTGGCAGCCAATGGAAGCTAAAGAAATGACTCTTGAATTATATAGCAACATGGCACACTTAGAAGACTAAGTGGCTAAGTCATCAAATTAGTGGGGCTACCAACTAACACTTTTAAAGAATTCATTTGAAACTCCAAGTCCTTGGATGCTAAGCTTACGGATGGAACTCCAAAAATTCCATTTGAAACTCCAAGTCTTTTGATGTTAAGCTTGTTTAAGTAAGGGATGGAATTCTCAAAAGGAATTCTTATGAACTCCTACAAGATGCAACGCGAATTACAAATTCTAAGGGAGCACGGTATAACCTTTCTCAAGAATATCATACAGATTTTTCCCTACTTCGATCCGCCGTACATGTATTGCCGCGTTTGACGTGTGTTGGAAAGATTGTCAAGAGAATCGGCTCAGGAATGTTAAGGCTAATCCTTCCTTCTTTTGGAATGATCCAAGTAACGATACGTAAACGTAATACTATTCTATAGGTGGTTCTACTCTTAGCAGTTAAGGATGTCTATGTTATTCATTCCCGTAAAGTGATATTCAAGCATGTCTAAGTATGTTCTCAAGTCTCTATTGAGGTATATGATAGAGATGTTAATTTTTTTAATATAGTGATACATGCATCTTCATGCATTTACCATCGGGCTACGGCCGGTCGGGCAGTTACCACCGGTTGGGTAGTTATGTATCGTTATTTACCACCGGTTGGGCAGTCATGCATTTACCACCAAGCTACGGCCGGTTGGACAGTTACACATTTACCACCGAGCTACGGCCGGTCGGGCAGTTATGAATTTACCTTCGTGCTACGGCCGGTCGGGCAGTTACCAAATATCAGTTGGGCAGTCATGTATCATACGATATGGATAAGAGTCTCAAAGAGAAGCATTATATATATAAGTATAATAAGTATGCATATACAGAGATTCAGGTTGCTTCTTATATCTCTTTAATTAATGTTGACTTATTTTTATGTTTCAGTTCTGCCTTACATACTCGGTACATTATTCGTACTGACGTCCTTTTATTGTGGACGCTGCATTCATGCCTGCAGGTATAGGTAATCAGTTTGACGAGCCTTCATAGTAGACGAAGTTAGCATTCAGCGAAGGATCGGTAAGACTCCACTTCATTCGGAGTGCACCCAGTCTATAAGTGATCGTGTAAGAGTTTTTCTACAGACTTATAGGTAGGCCGTACCCTGTCCCATTTGACGTCCAATAATCTTAAAGGCTTTGTAGACAGAAGTTCATTTTGTACAGTATGTCAGAGGCCTTGACGACCCATATGTATTCATGTTTTAAGAACGATGGTTCATTGATAAAGTGTTTGCCCACTTATAGTTATACATAATGAGTTGTGGCCATGTTGGCCCATGATAGTTACAGAAGTAAAACAAATGAGTTATAGAGTGGTTCGCTCGGGCTAGTACGGCACCGGGTGCCAGCCACGCCTCCCCAGGTTTGGGGCGATAACCAAGTGGTATCAGAGCAGGTCGTGTCCTAGGGAGTCTACAAAGTCGTGCCTAGAAGAGTCTCACTTATGGGTGTGTTGCGCGCCATATTTATAATTGAGAGGCTATAGGGCATTTAGGAAATATTACCATTCTTTTGTTTCCAAATCGTGCCATAGAGATGAGTCGTAAGAAGTCAGTATGAAGCTTTCGCCAGATTTTGTATGCATCAGAGGTGCAGGTATCACAGCAGAGCTTTAAGGCGTAGATGTAATTTTTACTTATGTGGAAGGGAGGTTATGAAAGAAACAGAAGATACGATGCGAGAATGAAAGGTAAGTAAGGTAAAGGTGAAGAAGATACGAGATACTCAAGTACAAAAGGTTGTGAATAGTCCAGACATCAGATAGAGGTTGGGTTTTAGTTTAGTTTACAAAGGAGAGAAGAGTCGCATAGGCGCATTTACAAGGTCAGAGACAGTTACGAGATTGGAAGGATTCCGACCACAAGTCGTGGTGTGAGAAAAAGGCCTAAAGGGGGGAATGCCCTAGCCTTTGGAATTATTCATAGAACAGTTGCCTAGATGGCAGGGGCGGAGCTACAATAGTGAGTGTGGGTTCGGGCGAATCCAGTGACTTTTGCTCGGACCTTATATTTGCATTGAAAATTTTACTGAAAATATATAGATATACAACGGTGAATCCAGTAACAAAAGAGCTTTGGGTTCAGTGGTAATAGTTCTGGGTTCGGAGTCCGCATTTATCGCAGAACACGCGGGTTCGATTCTGCCCAGAAGCAATTAATTTTTTTCCTTTTTAACAACGTTTCCTTTTCATTTTTTGGAAAAAACCCACAAACTTATTACTACTAAGATAAAAAAGGAAAAGACAAAAGCTCCAAAACAGCCCCAGCTGTCCTTACTTCTTTGAGAGAGTTATTGCCCAATCAAAATCAAAAGAAAAGTGTGAGAAAGAGTTAAGGTTTTAAAAAGTTTTTGTCATTGTTTAAATTCAAAAGTACCAACTAGTCATATTTCTTTTCAAGGTTCATCCCTGCTATTTTATCTTATTTTCTTCTTTTATTTGTTTGCCTTTCTTTTATCTTTTGATTTTTTAAGTAAATGTTACTTGATTTTAAATTTTTTGATTCCAAAGGTTGAATTTTTTTCATTTCGCTTTTTATATTTGTATTTTTCTGTTTCCCCTAAAATTTTAGACCCATCTCTTAACCTTTTCTCAGTTTTGCCATGTGAATATGATTTGTGTATTAATTGGAGGGTCGACCATAGATTTTGTTCTTTTTCATTTCTTATAAATTTTTTATAATATTTATATATGGCTTCAAAAGTTTCATTGATAAACACTAAGCGATTTAAAGCTTCAATTATTTTATTTTTATTTATTTTATTGTGCAAAATCAAATTAAAGTGAGATGTTCAATTTGTTCAAATTAAAAAAAAATATTTTTTATAGCAATATTTGTTTAGGCCAGAAAGGATGTGGCCATTAAGCCGGTGAGGGAATATTGCATCGTCTGATAACCTTCTATTAGCAAAAAGAAAAAAAGGAAAACAGAAAAGCTGTTCTATGCATCTAGTATTGATTATGTAGTGAACATTGAAAACAAATATTCACGAGATATGGAAACTTGTTTATTGTTTAAATTTGATGGCTTTTTTGGTTACTGTAATGGTGGAAAGAACTTTTACTTTTATAAGATTTTGCATTGGTGATAACTTTCTGAATGATTGTTTAGTTTGATATGCATAAAATAGACTGTCGAAGCTTAAACACCTACCTAATGATGTGATCATTTTTTGTTTTCAAAACATGATGAGTAGTCAATTGCAATTATAACGATAATGTTTATAGTCATATATTGTGTTAAATGGTCGTTAGTTTTTTTATAATATATATATATATATATATATATATATATATATATATATATATATATATATATTAGTACTCGTTTCTTAGTATTACAATTGCGTATATTAGCTTAAGGTCGCGGTCCTGTCTTAAAATTCAGAACCCACACACTTAAAATCCTGGCTCCGCCTCTGCTAGATGGAAATGAGAGTACTAAAGTATTCGGAAGACATAGGTTATGAAAATGATAAGAGCGTTAGTCAACATTCGAGTAAGAATGTTCCAAAGAGGGGGGAGGGAATAATGTTACGCCCCACAGTATTACGATGATGTTACGCTCCGCAGTATTATATTACGACGATGTTACACCCTGTAGTATTATATGATGAATTTGTCGTAAGATAATTGACACCAGTTCAAGGACAAGATTATCTGGAGATTATAAGTATCATGCTATTTCAAGCAAGTGATAAGTAAATTCGTGAAGGTGAAAGGGTAAGCGAAGTGAAGGAAATGAGGTTGGTAGAAGTTTGACATTTGGAGATAAAATACGGTTCAAGCTATAATACCCCGTATTTATGGATTAGTGACCATGATAATAAGGTGTATAAAGTATGTTAAAAGTGATTAGCATTTTAAGTAATTTGAGATAATTCTTAATTATGTGGATAATTGGGTAATTAATGAATTTTAGTGGGAGATTAATTAAAAATCTTTTGGTAAAGTTAAGGCCCCTAACGTGGCAGCCAATGGAAGCTAAAGAAATGACTCTTGAATTATAGAGCAACATGGCACACTTAGAAGACTAAGTGGCTAAGTCATCAAATTAGTGGGGCCTACCAACTAACACTTTTAAAGAATTCATTTGAAACTCCAAAGTCCTTGGATGCTAAGCTTACGGATGGAACTCCAAAAATTCCATTTGAAACTCCAAGTCTTTTGATGTTAAGCTTGTTTAAGTAAGGGATGGAATTCTCAAAAGGAATTCTTATGAACTCCTACAAGATGCAACATGAATTATAAATTCTAAGGGAGCACGGTATAATCTTTTTCAAGAATATCATGCGAATTTTTCCCTACTTCGATCCGCCGTTACATGTTTTGCCGCGTTTGACGTGTGTAGGAAGGATTGTCAAGAGAATCAGCTCAGGTATGTTAAGGCTAATCCTTCCTTCTTTTGGCATGATCCAAGTAACGATACGTAAACGTAATACTATTCCATAAGTGGTTCTACACTTAGCACTTAAGGATGTCTATATTATTCATTCTCGTAAAGTGATATTCAAGCATGTCTAAGTATGTTCCCAAGTCTCTATTGAGGTATATGATAGAGATGTTAATGTTTTTAATATAGTCTAATACATGCATCTTCATGCATTTACCACCGGGCTACGGCTGGTCGGGCAGTTACCACCGGTTGGGCGGTTATGTATCGTTATTTACCACCGGCTGGGCAGTCATGCATTTACCATCGAGCTACGGCCGGTTGGGCATTTACACATTTACTACTGAGCTACGACCGGTTGGGCAGTTACACATTTACCACCAAGCTACGGCTGGTCGGGCAGTCATGCATTTACCAGCGTGCTACGGTCGGTCGGGCAATTACCACTGATTAGTTGGTCAGTCATGCATTATACGATATGAATAAGAGTCTCAAAGAGAAGCATTATATATATAAGTATAATAAGTATGCATATACAGAGATTCAGGTTGATTCTTATATCTCTTTAAATAATGTTGACTCATTGTTATTTTTCAGTTCTGCTTTACATGCTCGGTACATTATTCGTACTGACTCGTTTTATTGTGGATGGTGCATTCATGCCTACAGGTATAGGTAATCAGTTTGACGAGCCTTCACAGTAGACAAGGTTAGCATTTAGTGAAGGATCGGTAAGACTCCACTTCATTCGGAGTGCAGCCGAGTTTATAAGTCATCGTGTAAGAGTTTTGCTACAGACTTATGGGTAGGCTGGTACCCTATTCCATTTGACGTCAAATAATCTTAAAGGCTTTGTAGACAGAGGTTCATTTTTGTACAGTATATCAGAGGCCTTGACGGCCCATATGTATTCATGTTTTAAGAATGATGGTTCATTGATACATCGTTTGCCCACTTAATTTTTTTTTTTGCGCCACTTATAGTTATATATTTCGAGTTGTGGCCATGTTGGCCCATGATAGTTACAGAAGAAAAACAAATGAGTTATAGAGTGGTTCACTCGGGCTAGTACGGCACCGGGTGCCAGCCACGCCTCCCCAGTTTTGGGGCGTGACACCTGGTGTACTTCTTCTCCAACAGTTCTCGATTTCTCTTCGGGATTCTCCTTCTGTGAATATCAATACTTCTGGTGAGTCTTTCTGTAATATTGCACTGCCCTTTTTCTGAATTTAAGTTTTCTTACACATATTTTGGTTTTAGCTTAATGTTTAACTATCTGTCGAAATGATATATACTATAATCCAAAGTGTTGGACCCGGGCTTGCACAGACCAATCCCATCTAGTTTATGCATAAGTATGTTCCCTATGGACGGTCTATGAACGCATAGGGGGATAATGAAGGTTAACCTATAGGATGGTCTATGAAATGCATAGGTAAGGTAAAGTTTGGCTATGGACGATCCAATGTGTACGCATAGTCCGACCCGAATATTTTGAGCCGTCCGGACGGTCTGCTTTGCTACGCGTACGTGCTACCAGATTGTAATGTTGTAGTGTGCCTTACAGACGGTCTACCTTGCTACGCGTAAGAGCCACATTGTATTCTTATAATAAGTAACAACGATGATACAACAAGAGATCACTGAGTAACAGTTGATAGAAATAGTTCAGAATCTTATGATATGTTGAGTTTTTCAATCAGATTGAAGGACCAAGTGTTCCAAGTGATAGCAATCTAGTAAGTCGATCTACAGTACATGGTAAGCTCACTCTTATTCTTATCATTCAGCAGACTATTTTTGTATTCATTCATGCTTTTCAGTTTTCAGAATTTATTTATATGTATTGCTTTTTGCCTTACATACTTGGTACATCTCATTGTACTAACGTCCCATTGCTGGGGCGCTGCACTTCATGCCTGCAGGTGCAAGTAATCAGTTTGACGAGCCCTCAAAGTAGACAGGATTGATATTCAGCGGGAAATCCGTAAGACTCCATCTCTTCCGGAGTATAACCAAGTCTAGAGGTCATGATATCGGATTTTATTATAGACTTACAGGTAGGCCGGGGCCCTGTCTCGATGATATTTTGATGTCAGATATTCTTAGAGGCTTTGTAGACACAGCTTCAGTATGTACAGTATGTTAGTGGCCTTGTCGGCCCTCATTTATGTTTTCTTTCTGGGTTGTCCAGTACTGATACTCATAGTGGCCTCCTCGGCCCAACATGTATTGATGTATTGAGTATGATGGTTAGCTGATATGATGGTTGGCCGCCTACGATATATTACGAGTTGCGGACATGTTGGCCTATGTATGTTCTGGGTTACGTCCAGCATTGAAGAGTTGCAAAGTGATTTGCTCGGGCCAGTACGACACCGAGTGCCAGCCACGCCTCACCTAGGTTGGGGTGTGACAGAGGAGATATAAGGATGAGGTGGCTGAGAGAGGGAAAGACGGGGAGAGAAACGATAGATGGGGAAGAAGATACACGGAGATGGGTGGCTTTAATTTGCCAAATCTTTAAATAAAATTGTTATATCATACCAATAAGAGAGAGAGTTAAGCTATTTCTTGCCAACAATTGGACCTAATTGTATCTCTATGCAAATTTTTTCTTTAAAAGGGATAAATTTGGGAAATAATCACTTTTTACACTGCTAAATGCTAATTACAAATTATCAATCATCTCTGAGTAATTAATATTTAGCTACTTAATAATTAATTGGACAGAAATACTCCTAAATTAAACACAGAAAACCTATTGTCTCTTTCTTCTTCTCTTCTTCTTACGCACTGCTTCTCTTTTTCGAACTTCATCGTTTGCTTCAACTATAAAGAACATCTTTCACCAAACCAAATATCCAAAACTTATACACTTATTTAGGGGTGTTCATAAAAATCCGAAAGACCGAACCAAACCGACAACCAAACCAAACCGACCAAAAAAACCGATATTTTTTGGTTTGGTTTGGTTTTGGTTTTGAATTTTAAAAACCGATCAAATTTGGTTTGGTTTGGTTTTAATCAGAAAAAAACCGAACCAAACCGACTATAGGAGTAGCTATTTCAAATTTATTATTACACCTATATATATGTATATTGTTATATAAAGTTTCAAAAAATTTATGGTAAATGTTAATAGTTTGAACTTTTAATATGGTTCTTTACCTTTACATTCTAGTTTGATTGGTAGTTTTCTTTTGTTTAGTGTAAGAATCCATTTCGTGTTAAAAATAACATATTTTTAATTGAGTCCTTAAATTATTCATCACTATATGATTCAATTATCATCAATATATCTTGGTAAATAATAGATTTCTCAAAGGGCAATTGATTTGATAGTGTTACATTGAAAATGTGGTTGCCGGAACATGTTTTTGGTAGTGTATGTCTTATATTTTAAAAAAACCGATAAATAACCGAAAAAACCGAAAAACCGACATAAACCGAATCGAGAAAAACCGACTTAATTGATTTGGTTTGGTTCTAATATTTGAAAAATCGACTTACTTGGGTTGGTTTCTTTTTAGGGGAAAACCGATCCAAACCGAACCATGAACACCCCTACACTTATTGTTTAACGCAAACTATTCAAATATCTTTCTCAAGGAAACATTGATTATAATCAATAGCTTACCTACAAATAAGTGCCGGTTGCAACGAAAACAATATGACTCCTCATGCAACAGTGGATGAGACTGCTCCTCCCTCGAGTTCGAGCCCTGGGTATGGAAAAATCTTTGGTAGGGAGCGCTTTCTCCCGAAAGGGGCCCTACGCGGCGCAAATCCGGATATAGTCGGGCTCCAATGCGGGTACCGGACACCGGGTGGAAAACAAAAAAAAAAGTCATAAAAAATATTAAATAAATCTGACTTACTTCCATTGAGATCAAACGACTATTCAAGTAATTTTTTTTTCCGGGACTATTCAAGTAACTAGGAACCAGAAATACAAATACTATGAACACTTCATTGAAGCGGTAAGCAGTGTTATGTGACATTGCAGCTCCATATTTGTTACACATGGATGATTGCTGCATAAATTGAGTTTAATTTTCTATCTTGGGTTCTAGTCAAGGAAAGAGTCTTTAAAGTTCGTAATTTAATAAATGAGAACTCAAGTAAAGAGTCTTTGAGTTCATAGTGTTACAAAAGAGAACTCTCAAGGATTCTGTCATTGAGTTTGAACTAGTGTGCGGAGTAGAGGTGGCAAAATGGTTAACAGAAAGGAATTTTTACATTCCTATACCATATAGAAAACTTTATTATCCTTAATGTTTAAAGTTTGATATAATTATATTTAGTATATCAAATTACCAATTCTATACCATAGTGTATTTTAAGGGTACAATTAATGCAGCGTATATCCCTCCTTAATTCAAGGTACCGTATATCCCACCCCTCCTACGATTCTCTCTCCCAAACCCTCACCCTCACCCACGTTTATGTACTATTATTAAACATAAAAACCTATGATTATGGAAACATAGATTTGCAGCATTAGGTTTATGTAGTCATCAGTTCAGCTCCAAGTCCAACACTTCGTTTTTCCCAGGTCGTTAAAGTCATCTTCGCAAACACCAGTGTGGTTACCATCCTGGACTAGAAATCTTTAGATCTAATAGTCTAATACTATCACAAACATAAAAATCCATAAGTAACAAAAGAATCTCCATTAGACAATAGATTCTACATGTATAAGTGGGAAAGAGGGAAAGAAAATGCATTTACGGAATAATGGTAAATAGTAGGGACTGTCTAAAAAACGTCAAAGAACCATTTACGAATTAGGATTATACTTGATATATATCATGATATTAAAGTATGAGATCACATAGGAAAAGATTCAATCAAATATGAAGTCTTCCAAGTTTGACTACTCCTCAACAGCCAACAATCCCATTCAATTGTAGCTTAATTGGTATTTTCGATATAATTGCGTTTTTTGCAGAAGATTTTGTAGAAGTTTTAGTCGTTTTGGATTTGTGAAAACATAAAACAATGCATCTACTGTAACGCCCGACCGGTCGTTTCGAGCCCTAGCGTCGTTCAGCAGTCTGAGGCCATGAGCGGCTTCATTTCAGGTGTTATGACTTGTACGCGTGGTCGGAATTGAATTTCGGGAAGTTCGGAGTTGATTTGGGAAGAGAATGCTCATTTCGGAAGCTTAAAGTTGAAAGAATTAACTGGGATTGAATTTTTGAGTAAACGACCTCGGAATCAGGATCTGAAGGTTCCAACAGGTTTGTATGATGATTTCGGACTTGGGCGTATGCCCGGTTCGGGTTTTGGATAACCCGGGGGCGTTTTGGGTGCCTATTATGGAAGTTAGCATTTTTGAAGAATTTCATAGGTTTGGCTTGAAGTGCATTTCAGTGTTATCAATGTCCGTTTGGGATTCCGAGTCTCTGAATAGCTCTGTATGGTGATTCTGGAGTTGGGAGCGCGATCGGAAGTGAATTCAGAGGTCCGTAGGTCATTCTGGAGTCGTTTGGCTAAAGATAGAAGTTGAAGGTTTTTGAAGAGTTTGACCGGAAGTTGACTTTTTGATATCAGGGTCGGAATCCGATTCCGGAAGTTGCAATAGGTCCGTAATGTCGAATATGACTTGTGTGCAAAATTTGAGATCAATCGGACGTGATTTGGCGGGTTACGGCATCGAATGTAGAAGTTTGAAATTTCAAAGTTCATTAAGCTTGGATTGGAGTGCGATTCATGGTTCTAGCGTTGTTTGAGGTGATTTGAGGCTTTGTGCAAGTCCGTGTCGTGTGTTTAGACTTGTACGAGTGTTTGGTTTGGAGCCCCGGGGGCTCGAGTGAGATTCGGGATAGCTTCGGAGTGATTTGCTAAGAAACAGGATTGCTGGTACTGGTATTATCGCATTTGTGATGCTTGGGTCGCAAATGCGACCTCGCATTTGGATTCGCAAATGCGACTTCTGCGCCTGGAGCTGTGGCTTTTTATTCCGAGACTTAGCCCATTTCCCTCATTTCCCACTTGGCCTTAGGCGATTTTTGAGAGCATTTGAGGAGGGATTTCATCATCATCAAAGAGGTAAGTAATTTCTACACATCATAAGTTAAATACATGGATTATGGGTAGATTTAACATGTGAAGATTAAGGAAAATCAAGGGTTTTAGATGAAAAACCTAGAATTTGGTAAAAACAAGATTTAACCACGAAAATTGTTAGGGAATGGAGTAAAAATCATATAATCTTGATCCTTATATTATGGGTAAACTTTATCTTCGAAAAATTTCGGATTCCGGGCACGTGGGCCCGAGGGCGTTTTTGTCAACTTTTCGATCGGGGTTGGGAATTTCTATAAATTGGATTGTAATGAGTAATTGAGCATATATTAATGGATTTGTATAATCAGTGGCTAGTTTTGGAGCGTTGTGTGTCGATTTAAGTCTTCAGAGGAGCGTGGAATGCCGGTTATGGATCTTCCGAGCGAGGTGGGTCTCCTTTCTAACCTTGTAAGAGGGAATTGTCCCCATAGGTAAAATAATTGATTATGCGCTCCTATTTGTGGGGGCTACGTACGCACGAGGTGACGAGAGTCCGTGCGTAGCTACTATTATGCTATTGTCCGGGTAGTTAGGACCCAAAAACATGCTATACTTGGATTATTTACGAACCTATTGATAACTTGAATTGCTTAAATCACATCGAATTAGTAAACGAATTTCTAAACAGATAAAACTTCATTTTTCTTAAATGGTTAAAAGAGGATTTTTTTTCATTGGATAATTACTCCGTGTGGACTTCTTGATTGACTGTCTGTGTGTTTATTTATGGAATGGGCCGAATGCCTCGGCAGATTAAATAGATGCATCTATAGGCGCACCGTCGACCCTCGGCAAGTGCACAGTTTTATTTCTGTTGGATCGGGCCGTCGCCTCGGCATAATATGCGCATGCTTGCATTGCTTATCCTGAAACTTATTGAAGTTGATATTGCCTTTTTATGGCCCGCTATAAACTAATAAAGATAAAGAAAAGTAAATCTTTGAATTTCCTTATTATTTGAGAAGGTGTTACCTGTTTTCTTGCTCTATGAGTTATAATTGCTAGATAAATCCATGTTTTCCTCACATCTTCACCATATTATTATTGGACCACTAGTAAGTGTCGAAGTTGACCATCTCGTCTCTACTTCTTCGAGATTAGACGGGATACTTATTGAGTACACGTTGTTTTCGTACTCATACTACACTTCTGTGCATTTTTGTTGCACAGGTATATGTAACTCTAGTGGCCTACTGGGCGTAGCAGCAGGGTGGATACGGAGACTTAGGTGAGTTGCACTTCTCGAGGCGACCCGCAGTCAGCAGAGTCTCTTTCAATTATCTGTTCTTATTTTCTGTCCAATATTGTGTTCCGGACAGTTGTTGTAGTCTATTTAATTTTTCTTAGAAATTGCTCATGCACTTGTGACACCGGGTTCTGGGATGGTTTTGAAGTATTTTGTATTAACCGCTTATCATTTAAATTTGATTTGAGACAATTATCTTTTAAATTACTAAATTTGAAGGAAAATCCTAGATTTCAAAAGTATTAAAACGAGAATTTGATTAAGTAATTTGGTTGGCTTGCCTGACAGCAGTGTCCGGCGCCATCACGACCCTTAGTGGATTTTGGGTCGTGACATCTACAATCAGAATACAAATAATCTACAATTCATCTACAAAATATCTACAAACTGGGTATATTGAATTTTAATATCCCAATTCCCATTCGATTGTAGTTTAATTGGGATTTTCGACATAATTGCGTTTTTTGCAGAAGATTTGTAGAAGTTTTAGTCGTTTTTGATTTGTGAAAACAGAAAATAAAGCATCTATAATTAGAATACAAACAATCTACAATTTATCTACAAAATATCTACAAAATGGGTATATTGAATTTTTATATCCCAATTCCCATTCAATTGTAGCATAATCGGGATTTTTCACATAATTGCATTTTTTCAGAAGATTTGTAGAAGTTTTAGCCGTTTTTTATTTGTGAAAACAGAAAATAAAGCATCTACAATCAGAATACAAATAATCTACAATTTATCTACAATTTATGCAATATGTCGTCTTCTTCTTCTTCTTCTTCTTCTTCTTCTTCTTCTTCTTCTTCTTCTTCTTCGAGTTTCAATATGAAATTCAGTCAAAACCAAGTCTAATCTTCACCAAAACCCCTCAAAATTGAGATATAAACTCCAAACCATATTCCCGATTATTTTCAACAACACCCAATCCAAACAAATAATGATTTTTGAAAACCCAAATTTGAATTCAAAGCTTTCAAGCTTTTTAATGGCTGTCAATGGTGGAATTGCTGCTCTCTTTTCATTTGCTTTGTATTACTGAAATTTGCGATTGAGAAATAGAGAGAGATGTAGAGAGAATGTCGACGAACTGAGCTTTTGCAGAACTGATTTCTACAATTTGATTCGAATTTGTTGACGATTTTGTCTTTTTTTGATTTGTGGCTTAAGGAAAAATATCGAAAAACAGAGGTTTTGCAGAAAATAGTCTATGTAATTTGATTTTAAATTGAAGATATAGGATTTGCATTTCAAATTTGATCTGAAGGTCGCTAAATCAATTAGAATATTCTGTTCCTGATTTGTAGCGCACCTAATTAGGAAGATTCAACTACTAATAATTAGTATTTAATGAATGGTATAATAATTATAGAAAAACTGTGAACATAGCGGGTAAATTAGAAACTATGCACATATTTGGTAATAAAGTTTCATATATGGTATAGGAAGGAAAAAATCTCTAAAAGAAAACAGTTATCCACCCATATTATCCATCAAAAAATGGGTTGGATAATAAACCATTTAAAAATGGGTCTAATATAAATAAAGAACCATATTATCCACTTAGAAAATGGTTGCCAAAATTTTAAACTTCAGCATGAGTTTCTATGTATTTAAGCTAAATGTATTTTGTCCAAATTTTATGTCTGTCTTAAATGATGACTTACTCACGATCAATTTTAAAAAGTCAACTGCTAGTCAATTAGGTAGAATTAATTATTAATTAATTGTATATGTTTCCAAAATAACAATCCTTCTCATCCACATCATACTGTTTGTTACTATCGAAAAATTCTACTAGTACTATTTAACAATGTCGAAGCATAAGTCATGACACAAATGTCTATTTCAACATTCAATTGTTACTTGGTCGTATATTTATGCTAAATTATTGATCACGCCCAACTATGCCTTATAAAAAAGACAATGCGGTCGTTGCAAATATAATCCGGTTTACAAGTCCGGAGTCGAATCCCACAGAGAACTAAGGTTTAGCTACAGTTGTTCACTATCACCAAGAAGACAAGCTTGAATAATTTCTAACTTATAGATATTAAGATTCTTGTGTCTAACTACTTAACTAATAAATTAAAATAGTAAATTAACAACTAACGATACTGAGGGTTAGAGAAAAGATTAAGGAGGTCTAGAGTTATGATTTCCCCTATTGTCGGAATCCTTCCCGCTATGTCTTCTATAATTTCGCCTAAGTATTCTCTACCGATCATGAGCGCTCTTATTACCGTAAATCTCTCCCGAGTAATTACGACAATTTACTAGACGCACTCTCCCGAGCTACGCTAGCTGGCTTTTAATACAGCTCACTTCAGATCGCACCCAAGGCTTCGTTATCCCTAATCCCACCTTTAAACCCTCGGTTATTGATCCCTCATATACTCTGGGAGTGGTGTTGTTCAACAATTACCTAAATATGCACTCTCTCCCGAGTTATGCATACTAAATAGGCACAGCTAATTGAGAGCTCTTCAATCAACCACAATATAAACGTAGTTGAACAAATAGAGAAAAGGCTATGGCTCAATTATATAAAAACATAACAAGAATTTATCCTACAAAAGGTTCTATCAAAACTCTAGATAACAAATTAGCTATTCATAATAGTATGTAAAACTACAATACTAAAAGTCATAACCAACAATGAAAAATAGGAAGAGGAAGAAAAAAAACTCGTAGAAGAATTCTCCGCCTTGCTCCCAATGTGTTCTTGCCTCCTTAGGTCGAATCTATGTCCAAAATATGTCCCCTCTTTGTTCTTGGCCGGCCTCCTTTGTTTAATATAGGGTTTAGGACTTAAAATCCCATGTTTTGCACTTTAGTCCCTGAAATTTTCGCTTCCTGCCGCGGTCGCGGTGGAACCGCGGCCAAACATGCCCTCTGATTCTTCAGTTGTCCGCGACCATCTTCTACCGCGGTTCTGCCGCGGTCGCGGTGGAACCGCGGTTTTTCACCCTGTTCCGTTTGGAATTTGGAAAAACGTAAAACATGAAAGTTGTAGCCCTTTGAGTTAGCTTTTCAACCATATATTGTGGAGCCCAAATGGAGTTCTGAGCAAAAAGTTATGTCTATTTTACTAGACAGTGCGCAATATGCCTCCTCAAGTCTTCGTTCGTACTTAATTATCAAATTTGACCCCCGAACACGATCCCGGCTTAATTCCTTGAGCTTTTACTCAGACTTCAAAGCTTCAAATCACTTAAATTCATTCCATAACATCTATATAGCTCGGAATCACACCTACAAGGCATAAAACACACAATTAGTGCAAAACACTAGCGATTAAAGCGCAAACTCAATTAAAGTGCAGTAAATTCCAGTGTAATAAGCGACTAAAATATGCAGTTATAGCCTATCATCAACTATGTATCATGTTCATAATCAATTTAAATCAAAATTATTTTAAAGACAAAAACACCGTTGCAATTCGCAACTAGTACATAAAAAATCAAACGTAAAACAACCCTTATATAAGAACCAACCATACAGTAAACCGAAAGAATCCACTTTGACAGGCGTGAAGTAAAGGTCAACCAATCTTAAACAATTATAAACCCAATTTCCTCGTGTATAAATTCAACAATCAGATCAATCCCATAGCATTCTTATTTATCCAAAAAATATCTTAATCCTGACTCCATCTCCTATTTATCTCTCATACACTTAAACATAAATCCACAATCAAATTCCCCCTATGACACATACCCAAATTCAAAAGAGAGAATTTTTTCGTTTTGTGGTGTTTATTGTTGTTTGTGGGTTTTGTAAATAAATGGGGTCAGAATCAGATGAGAGGGAGGTGATATTGGGGGTAGATGGGGGCACCACCTCCACTGTGTGTGTTTGTATGCCACTTCTTTCCTTTTCCGAATTCCCTGATCCTCTTCCAGTTCTGGGCCGCTCCGTTGCCGGTTGTTCCAATTTTAATAGCGTTGGAGGTATTCAAATTCTCCTTTTCAACATATTTCTTTATGTTTTAGCCCAATTGGCGAGTAGTAAAATATGGCCCAATTTTCCAAACCTAGCCTGTTGATTTTAGCTGAAGAAGTGCTAAGCCGGGACTTGATTGAAGTAGAATGGATGTAGATAATCTACACCTAACTGGTTTACGATAATTGTCGTTTTCCACTAATGTTTTCTGACTGAAGTTTTGAATATATGAATGAGTCTTTTATGCTTCAAAGGGAAAAGGGGAAAGATTTTAAATTTGAGTTTAACTTATATACACTATGAGTTTAACAATAATTTTACACTATCAAAGAAATTTACAGGTATCCCTTCCTAAAAAAATGTGATTTATAACATCTATTGCAACAAGGTAGGTTATCTGCTATGACTGGTAAAGGTGATCTGATGATGTATAAGTGCTTTCCGCCGTTGGTGGATATTAGTTAAACTCTTTTAGTTTATGTTGGTTGCTTTATTTGCTTTTTTTTTTTGTTTTTTTACATTAAGGGTTTCTCATGCTGTATTTTATGGGGTGGTTTGTTGGTTATTGGAAAGGAAAAAATACTTACAAAGACCTTTTTGGTCTTTGATATTTAGAATCTAGAGTCCAACTACTCCTTTTGCTTTTCATGGGTGGGGAGGAAGAAGGTAGAAAGAAAATATGTAGTTCATACTAATCAATCTACTACGTCTTAATCCCATATTGGTTTTGAGGTCAACTGTATGAATCCTCCTTCGTATCCCTTGCCCTATCTAGGGTATTATGCACATAGGTGGATGTGCCAAATCCAAATAAATTGAGGATTCATCATAGTTGTATTATTTTTATGTTGCTTGTCAATCTAACCTGACCATCCTACTTTACATGGGCTTGAGATCGGCCTCACACAGCGGAGTTAAGTAGCTCAATGAATCAGCAACTATGTGTAGTTCAGTAGGATAGTTGTACTTGAGCATATGCCGCCAAGATTTGAATTGTTGTCTCATGTGTTAAACATGCTATCTAGAAGTTATATAAGCATGAATGGTCATCATTGCTCGTCAATCTATTGAATGCAAAGTTATGCGATGAGCAGAATAATGTTGTATATTTCTGTGGATTTCAAGTGTTGGTCAATTGTTGAAGTTTGCTAAGTCAACTGCTAGAACTGTTTTCCTTACGGTTGAAGTAATGTCATAAGAAAAATATTCTTGATTCCTAATAGATATGAGTTTCTTTAGCCATTTCACTCTTTGTCCATGTTTACAGAAGATGTAGCTAGAGAAACACTGGAAAAGGTTATGGCAGAAGCATTGCTTGATGCTGGTGTGAAACGATCAGCTGTTAAAGCAGTTTGTTTGGGTCTATCCGGTGTGAACCATCCAACAGATCAGGAGAAAATATTAGGCTGGCTGAGGTTTGCTAATCATTTGTTAATAGTTCTTGTTTGTGGTTGTGGAGTTAATCTTGTACTTCAGGTGTTACTTTTGAATTTAGTGTCACTAATAGGCTGGCTGAGGTTTGCTACTCATTTGTTAATAGTTCTTGTTTGTGGTTGTGGAGTTAATCTTGTACTTCAGGTGTTACTTTTGAATTTAATGTCACTAATAGGCTGCTGACATTTGCCTCATTTTTTTAGTTGCATCCCGTTTGTATCTCAATCAAAGGGTTGAATGGCCTTTCCCCAGGTTACTTTTTTCTAGGAAGTTTTGAGAATCTACTCTAGTGTGTTTATGTAGTCAATCTGGTACCCATCATATTTTGTTTGTTTGTTTGTTTCTTTCTTTTGTTTTGGTGGGATAATATGTTTGCGTGCTGACTAGGTATGCTGGAAACCTTTTTATCTGTGGCATTTGTGCACCAAAGCTGCTTGTTCTGTGGGAAATCTTGATCTGTTTTCCCTATGGCATTTATTATGGTCAAAATCAAAATAGAGTAGAGCAATCACCAACAGGAATGCAATACGTTGAGCCAGTTTGGAAATCCTTTTAGTAAAGTATTTTACTCTTTATCGTACTTTGATTTTGGATAAAATTGTAAATTGGTATATTTTACAGAGAGATCTTGGTTACTGAGGGAGAGTGCGATGCTCAATGACATCTGCAAAAATGAGAATTATATAGGGAGTATTCAAATCTCTTTATAGTTCATACTGTGTTTTCTTTCGGATAACCTTCATGATGTAACCTAATGGTCAATGAAGTGGGTTGAGAACCATGAGGTCTCATGTTCAAATCCCAGCAGAGACAAAAACACTAGTTGATTTCTTGTCTACGCCTTGGTAGAAAGAGTTACCCAACACCTGTGTTGGTGGGAGGTAGTAGGTAACCGTGAAATTAATCAAGGCGTGCAAGCAGGCCCAGGCATGGTTATAAACGAAAAAAGACCTTCTCATTTTATAAAGGTAATCTAGAAGCTATTTACACTAATCTACCCCGCCATACTTGGGGAAAATACACCAATTTTGGAAAGTATGTGTCTTTCTTTCTAGCCAAGTGCTCTGTTCCTATTGCTAATGTGAGTTCTAAGGTATTGCCCATTGCTTAGCATAATTAAGACCTGAAAATCCTGTCAGGAAAATTTAGTCGGTTTTATTGGAATGCGTTATTTTCACTACTCTAGACCTGTTAAGAACTGCCACAAGCTTTTCAAAGGTGCTCAAGCTTTTGAGGAGTCATAGGTTATACAAAATAAGAACCTGAAAATAAGCCTACTAGTAAATAAACCTTAATTATCCTAAAGTTCCGGTACATATGAATGAGAAATATATTCCTCTGCTCCAAATGCTCTATATAAACCTGAATAATCCTAAAGTTCTGGACTTTTGGTACATAAGAATGTGAAATTAGTTGCTATATTTTTCTGCTCCCAATTGATTGCTGAGTAATGAAAGAGTCAAGGTACAGATTTGCAATTTCATGAAATTTAAGTAATAGTACAACAACTATGCGTTGATCCCAAGTTTGTCGGGGTCAGCTGTATGAATTATTACTTCTTTTTTTCTCCACTTGGACCACTTTCGTATTCAAGTCCTATGTAGCTTATGTTGTGAGAATTCACATCGACTGGTGCCACTCTTTCCGCACCACAACTCTTCTGTTTCAGCCGAGTTTGGGACAAGCGTAGTAAACAAGCTCTCGGCCACAGTTAGTTTCTTGAAGTCTAGTTAATAGAGGAAAGAAATTAATTTATTGACATCTTTGTGTAGAATCTCATGAGTGCAGCTATCAGTTCCATTTTCAGACTATACAGGGCAGTAGGTGAATAACTTGAACTTTATCTTCAAACCTGATCTTAATGCAAATAAGAGGACAGCAAAACCATAAAATTATTAAAACTAACAAGACCTAGTTTATAGGGAAACCACTTCAGTAGTGTTAACTGTTTTTGTTTTCTCAGTAACTGAGGAATCTGCTGTTTCCAGCTTAGAAACTTGGTGGAGTAATGGGTCCGCCTCTCTATCCTTTTCCACTAAAAAATTTGACTTGTCCCACCAGCCAGGGTTCGAACTCGTGAGGTGCGCATGCCTTACATCCCATGCTGTACTACCTTTGCCGATGAATCAAAGCCCTGGGGGCTACAGTACCAAGCAGTTTAACATAGTTGTGTCTTGTAGGCTAACTTTTAAAAACTATGGGACATTTGGACCTTGAGCTAGTTGTTCCAAGATTATGGGACATTTGGACCTTGACATGGGAAATACTTTATACGTGTGATAATGATGTATCTAGAATATTTATTCCAAATGTCTATACGCTTTCACTAAATATTTTTCAAAACTGTGATTATTTTACAGGAGAGCATTCCCAAGTCATGTTAAGTTGTATATTCAGAATGATGCCGTGGCTGCTCTAGCAAGTGGCACGATGGGAAAACTTCATGGCTGTGTTTTAATAGCTGGTACAGGAAGCATTTCTTATGGATTTACTGAAGATGGAAGAGAAGCTCGGGCCGCGGGTGCAGGGCCTGTTTTGGGTGATTGGGGGAGGTAAAGTTGGTGCGTATTCATTGTTTTGATAAAGATACATATTCTGCTACATTCTCTTCCCTATAGCCTGGAAAAATGAATATGTGGAGAAAAAGATTTGGTTCATATATATAGGATTAATTGCTTTTTTAGTTTTTTTACTTTTCTCTTTTTTGTCATAAGAAAAGATACAGGATTAATTGTTTTTTTTTTACTTTTCTCTTTTTTGTCATAAGAAAATATACTTCTGCTAATGTTGAATTCCAGCATATCAGTTCACGTTGAAAAGGTCTCCTTAGACATATCTGCATTGTAAAGTTTAGTGGTGAGCTTTCCGTAATATTAATGTAGATTTTGTCATTGGCGAGGACGCTATAAGTTCTGAATAACCGTTGAATTTTGTTGCACAGAGGCAAATGTTTACGGCTTGCGACACATCTGCCAGCTGATGGCTAATCTTGAAACTTTAAGCTTGTTGCATAAGTAGATAATTTTGTGAATATAGCAAGCGATCTTTGGATAGATGAGAGATCCGCTTTTGATGAAAGCTAAACTTGACACTAGAATTGATACAAGATTCTGTATTAGTGTCCTCATAGATTATTTACTTTAATGTTTAGGACTCTCTAGTGAATTCATTGCTGCTCAGAGGTGGCGTCATAAATCCAAACCCATCAGATTATGTTTTTAAGTGGAGAACTTAGTCCTTTCCTGTTGGAGCACTCGAACTAACTCGTTTCCTAGTTGTGTATCTTAGTTGAGGACATTGAAATGAGACTCTGTTCTCCTAGTTGTGATTGGCCATTGAAGTCGGTTATACCTACTTTGATTTGACAGTTGAAAGAGATAAAATGATCAAAGGCATTAGAAGAGATTTTAGAGAGCGGTTATTCTGTGCCCTATACATATTCAAATGCATTCAGTTGCCATGTGCATCTCAAATTGCAGCAACTCTGGATTCTCCCGCAAGCTTGTTGTAGAGTTATGTTTCACGTGTCTAGCTTTCAATGAGGTTGTGTGGAATAGTTCCTACTACTCCATTGGTTAAGCTATGGCAAGTTGATCCCAATTTTCAGAACTAGTATTTTAATTTCACACCCAACTTTTCATTGATATAGTGTCTATCTTAACATGCGTGGTTATACCACATTGAAGTGGATTACGAGCTATATTCATTTCTCCGTGTTCCTGGTACTGTGTCATTGGATACAATAAAACTTTGAGCAGTGGGCTTCATGGTCAAGGTAAATCATCGATGCTATGAGCTATACCTTGATGCTTTGGTTTGGCACCTAATTGGACTGCAACAGGTTGAATTAATTCAGGTTACAGTATTTCGCTAAAATATATCAGGGGTAAGTTTTCTGTCAGTACCTGTGATATTCTGCTTTCTTCCTGCTTCTAGTTCATGTGGTTATTCAAACAGAATATTATTACTTTCCTGGAGCTCCTTTTAAGACTCAAAAATTCAATAATCTAAATGCTATGGACATCCATGCTTGAGTTACATGTCAAGCAAAATTTACTAGGAGAAAATGTCCAACTGATATTAAAAATATGTGTCGTATCTAATACTGGTTTTAGGATTTTGTTAAGTTTGAGAACACATATGTACTATACTAGCACTTGCTTTCTGTTTATTTTTGATGGAGTATAGTGATATGTCCAAATTGGCGCTTGTCCATGAGTTGCATTTTTGGGTTAGGATACTCTTAGCACAAAGCAGTTGGGATCTTTAATTTGTTTATTTTCTGTGAATTATCTGTACTTCATTTTCATGTTTTTGAGGCTAAATAGCCCTAGATCAATGATGTGGCTGACACCTTAATAATTGATAAATGATAACTAACACTACTACTTTTTTCTAACTGCCATTTATGTTCATTCATTTTTAGTTCATGTCGTAGTGTTCACTGTTCAGGATATACACTTGTTATGGTTTGTTGCAAAAGAAATAGACTGATAGGTAAATAAATGAATAAATGAAGAAAGAACACAGAAAATACTGTATTTTTAAAGGTTTTTTTGCAAGTAAATTTGCTAATCTTTCGAACATGATTATAGCTATCAGTTTCTGCTACTGCAGTGGCTATGGGATTGCTGCTCAAGCATTGATTGCAGTGATGAGGGCTCATGATGGTCGAGGTCCACAAACAATGCTTTCGAGTTGTATTCTACAGTCACTAGGTCTTTCTTCTCCAGACGAACTAATAGGGTATCTTCTCTAAACTGATTTGTGTCAAAGTTGATGGGCATTTCAAGTGCCTTCTCCAGCTTCTTCCATTCCGTTAGGGACAGGATTGTAAGGAACTCACATTGGGCAACATTTACACCATATAAACTGATGTATACAGAATATTTGCACTAGAACAATATTTTTGGCTGTTTCATTTCATTCTTGTTGGGATCTAGGTGGACCTATGCGGATCCATCTTGGGCTCGCATTGCAGCACTTGTTCCAGTAGTTGTATCCTGTGCAGAGGATGGAGATAAAATTGCAGACGAGATCTTACATAATGCAGTTCAAGAATTGGCTATAAGTGTCAAAGCTGTTGTCCAAAGACTACACTTGGCAGGGGAAGGTTTGTCCTGAATAAAAATTCTGATTTTATATGTTTTTATCATTCTCTATTTCTCTTTGCGCTTGCACTTAAATGATATACATGTCTACTCAGCTACTTTTAACTTGTTAGTTTGATGTAGGTTCTCTGCTTTTAGGTATACTACTTGTATGCATGGTTTTTCTCCCAACATCAATAGTGACTGAGGTAACTCAAAGAGAATGGGAAATTTTACTGTTGAAGAAGATGAGCCATTGCTGATATTAAGATTTTCTCCAGATTTCAGATTAGTTTCATATTACTATTGAATTGTTTTATGTATGTTTTTAAATTGTTCATTACGTTTAGATCTTCGAGGTTCAGTTTATATCTATTGCCATATCACCTTCTCCTATCTTCACTTTGACTAGCTTATTTGTTAGAGCTCTCTCTTCCCTATGAAGATAAGACCCCTGTTAATAGTGGGTACTATAATCTAATATATCTTTTTCTATTTCTCTATCTATTCCCCCCCCCCCCCAACACACACACACACATTTTAACCTTCTTTGTCCCTTCTCTCCCATCTTCCTTTTGATAGTTCATCAATTTTAGCATCAGAGCACGAGTATTGAATCTTCAGTCATTGCTGCATCCTAGTATGATAACCAATTAAATAATCGTCACCTGACCCTTCATGAAATAACTCAACCCTCAACATTCAGGTGACCCTTCAAGAAATAATTCGACCCTCAACAGTCAATTGACATTCTTTTCTTGATGTTTTGTATCAACAAAGATGAGATTCTTCTACTAATGCCGAAATCTTTGGAATTATGCTAATACCCTCGCTGTGGTCCTAGCCAGACATTTTGACATTTTTAGGGGAGATTGTTGCAGTGCATACAAACAACAACTACGCCTCACTCCCAAACAAGTTGGGTTCGGCTATGAATCCTCACTGGCCATGTTCTCGGTTTAAATTCATTTAATGTTGTAGTTCATAAATCATAAGATATAAAAAAAAGGGTTGTCACAGATTCTTGAGATTTTTGTTAGATTCTTAGATTATTTTCATATTTATTTTTGATTACTTGCATAGTTATCTTATAGGTTTAGATTAGGTATTAATCAACGAGTTCTTCTCATTATCACTATTTCTTTGATTTCTTCTATCCTTATGTTTTAGTTAGACAGAGAGTTTTGGTTGTGTGATGAACTAGCTTGTTCAAGGCTCTCATTCGATTAATAGGATCTTGTGTACCTATTAATGCTGGATGAATAGTTTTGTTTTTGGGATTTCTGTTATTCCAAAAAGAAAGAAAGAAGCACTGGATGAAAAGTTTATGAATTGATATTGGGTCTTACAATCTCTTTCACCCTGTCTCACTTTTTCTCTCTTTTATCCTTATCCATTTCTTCTATCTCCCTTTTGGCACTAAATTTGTGCATGTTGACGACTGCAGATGGAAAAGGTTCCTTCCCTGTTGTTATGGTTGGAGGCGTACTTGGAGCCAACAATAAATGGAATATAGGGAATGAAGTCACTAATTCTATTTTAAAGACTTATCCTGGAGCTTGTGTAATTAGACCAAAGGTTAGTACTGTTCTCTCGATATGCTTTTGAGTTTGTCCAGTTTTTCACGACAACATTGAGGAGGACGCCAGGTTCATTTAGTAACTGTTTTCTTTTGAAGTTGTGTGTGTGTGGGTGGGGGTGGGGGATGCAATTTTTCTTTAAATTCGTTATTTCTGTTTATATTGCCATATTTTCTTGCTTTCTGTTTGTGTAGTCTCTGTTAGGTCCTCATTTTTTTCGTGCTCCTTATCTTCCATTATAGTTGGACCACGAGCACAATGAGGGAGCACGGGAATATTGGTTTATCATTTTCTGAATACAAATTATGTATATAAAAACTACATAAAAGTACTATAAACCAATTCATATGTAGAAGTACTACTGTCATCCACACCCAAAGGTGTGGCCTAGTGGTCCATGAAATGGATGCAAACCTTGGAGACAAATGCCAGCATAGACAAAATACACGAAGTATTTCTTCCCATCTACCTAAACCTTGGGGGTAGAGTTACCCGATACTTGTGCTTCGAAGATAGCATGTATCTGGTGGAATAATGGAGGTACATACAAACTGACCTGGACCAGCGGTATAGGAAAAAAGTACTATTGTCATTCTTTTTCATTTCACTTGTTTAGAAAGAAATGACAAGATTTAGAGTACGAGTTAAAGTATCTAATATCTGGTGTGAATTAGCTTCCTCAATCTTTTTGTCATGGAATTTACATGAAGGGGAACTACATAAAAGTAATATGAACCATAACTTCTATAAAGAACGCTACTTAGGAAACTTCTGGAAAAATTGTGGTAAAAAAAGTTTGATTATGGCCCTAGGGCTTATTTCAAGTGGCAAAGGTCTAGGGACTTGTGACTTTAGGTCGCAAGTTCAAGAAGCTTGGTATTTAAGTGGAAAGGAAGGATAGAGGGGCAGGCCCCATTATCCCCGAGTTTCGAAGGCTGCGGTTGGTCATAAGCGTCGGCCCCAGAAGGATTCCTGCTCATAAATTAAAAATGTTTGATTACCACGGTGTCATATAAAAAGTTTCTTTTTTCATTTCCAAAAATGTAACATAAGTTCTTTCAACTGAATAATCTCATATATGTGGCCATCTTAAGAAGCATATCACAGTCTCTTCTAATTCTTTGCTTCTTGTCTTCATTCTTTCAAAATAAGCAGGGGTCTTCCTCTTACTCAGACTGTCATTTACATTATTTGGCTACTTTTTTTTTGATTTGCACCGGGTGTCCGAGTCTCTAAGAGGCCCGACTAATCCCGGGGGTGCATAGGCCCTCGGCAAGGAGTTTCCCGCAAGTGCACCACGGTTAATTCAGGTTTTACCCAGTCCGATGGCCCTCAGAAATTGTTTGCACCCAGTGGGTTTCGAACTTGAGACCTTGAAAGGGAGCAAACCCCAAGGCTCAAGTCTATTGCCACCAGGCCAACCCCTGAGGGTTACATTATTTGGCTACTTGAAAGAGGGTCTCATGTGATCCTTTCATAATATTAGGTTGCGCTTCCTAGTACACAGCTGTATATTAATTTGTTACAAATTTACATATTGAACTTCACATTAGTACATGGATTTTATAGAAGTTTTGAGATTGTAATAGTTTTCAGCAGTGCTGAAGTTTTATATGCTTTCTGTACCTTCTTGGTACATTTTTAATGCAATTACATTACCTTATATAAAAAAAGAAGAAATATTTACACATAGGAAATAATGTCCTTACTCAAAATTGTGTTGCTATCTCTTGCTCTTAAAGAATTTTCTCTTTTGACTCCCCACCTTGATCCTTTGACACCGGAATCTGATTGCGAAAGTTTACATGAGGGGAACTTTGATAAATTCTCTTAAACCAACTGCTTCCACCCAGTGTTTGAAAAAGCGATCGCTTCGTCGCTTTAAGCCCGAAGCGACCAGCCATTGCTTTTCCTAGCCTGAGGCAACTCAACCATGTGAAGCGTGCGCTTCAGTTGAAGAAGCGATGAAGCGATGAAGCGCTCGCTTCTGTTAAGAGGGGCCTTTTTAAAAAAAGAAAAGAAACGTTTGGGTCTGTTTTTTTATTATATAAAACAGACCCCTAAGACCAAAATTGACCATTTCTCTTTCTTCGATCGACATTGGTGCTGCTAGGGTTTCAACTTCCTCCATCTAGTCCAGGTAATTTTTCTTCTTCTCAATTTTTTCTTTCTTCTTTCTTTCTTCTTCTTGTTCCCATGTTTTTTCTTTCTTTTTCCTTCTTTCTTCCTTCTTCTTCTTCTCTTCTCTTTTTCACTTTTTCTCGTCCAGCGTTTGCACAGCTAGGGCAGGCGCTGTTTTCCTTTTTTCCCCCCCTTTTATTCTTCTTAATCTTATTATGTATTTTAGTTTATAAAATTATATATATATATATATGGTGTATGGTATATTTTAGTTTATTTGATTTTTTTAATGTGTATTTCAGTTTATAAATTAATTATTATATATTATATGTATTTTAAGAATTGCGCTTCACTTCAATAAAGCGTGCGCTTCACTTTGCGCTTCGCTTTTGAAGCGAGGCGAGCCCCTGTCGCTTTTTTGCGCTTCGCGCTCTCAAAAACACTGCTTCCACCATCAGCTCTCGGTGATGCCGATATCAATATTAAGGTGACCTTTCATATGTTGGATATGCATTCTAGAGAATGAAGATGTTTGCTTAGAGTTTCAGACAAGATTAACCTATTAATTACTTTGATACCCAAATTTTTTTGAGGGTAGTACGTCTCTGTATCACAATAGCCAATCACACACTATGTATCTTTAAAACTTCACTTATTGAAATATGAGTGCTCGGATTCTGCAAGATCAATGCTTATGTGAACAGCTCTGAAATAATTTTATGATTGTTGTGTTGCTGGTTGTTTTTAGTCAGATAGGACAGGGACGACAACAACAACAACAAACCCAGTATGTTCCCAACAGGTGGGGTCTGGGGAGGGTAGTCTGTACGCAGACCTTACCCCTATCTAATGCAGGTAGAGACGCTGTTTCCAATAGACCCTCGACTCAGGAAGGGTAAGAAGAAGAGGAAAGCAAGGAAGGGAGAGAGAAGGAAGAGAAAAGAAAAAGGGAGAGATAAAGGATAAGTAATACCAAATAATAGCAACAGGGAATACAATACCTGAGGCGAACAGAACCACATAACGTACTAAAAATCTAAGAATCTGAAGGGATATGCGTGCTACTAAGACTATCGGTGAACAACTAAAAACTACCCACTAACCTTCTCCCTTAATCCTCGACCTCCACACCCTCCTATCCAGGGTCATGTCCTCAGCGAGCTGAAGCAGCGGCATGTCCTGTCTAATCACCTCTCCCCAGTACTTCTTAGGCCTACCTCGACCTCTTCTCAAACTCTCCATGGCCAACCTCTCACACCTCCTGACAGGAGCATCAATGCTTCTTCTCTTAACATGTCTGAACCATCTCAGCCTCGACTCCCGCATCTTGTCCTCCACGGAGGCTACTCCCGCTCTGTCCCGGATAGCTTCATTCTTAATCTTATCTCTCCTGATACACCCATACATCCATCTCAAACATCCTCATCTCTGCTACTTTCATCGTCTGCACGTGGGAGTTGTTGACTGGCCAACACTCAGCCCCATACAGCATAGCCGGTTGAACCACCACTCTATAAAACTTACCCTTAAGTCTTGGCGGCACATTCTTATGACATAAAACACCGGAAGCGAGCCTCCACTTCATCCATCCCGCTCCGATGCGATGTGCGACATCTTTGTCAATCTCCCCGTTACCTTGGATAATAGACTCGAGATACTTAAAACTCGCTCTTTTGGGGATAACTTGAGCATCAAGCTTTACCTCTACGTCTGCTTCATGGGTCCTGTTACTGAATTTGCACTCCAAGTATTCTGTCTTGGTTCTACTCAGTTTGAAACCTTTAGATTCCAAGGTTTGTCTTCAAACCTCCAACCTCGCGTTAACTCCGCTTCGCGTCTCGTCAATCAACACTATATCATCGTCCAATAGCATGCACCAAGGCACTTCCCCTTGGATGTGTCGTGACAGTACATCCATCGCCAAGGCAAATAAAAACGGGCTAAGAGCGGATCCCTGGTGCAACCCTATCACCACAAGAAAATGCTCCGAGTCACCACCCATAGTCCTCACCCGAGTCTTAGCATCATCATACGTTTCCTTAATCACCCTAATGTACGCTACCGGAACGCCGGTAGCCTCCAAACACCTCCACAGGACCTCCCTCGGGACTTTATCGTATGCTTTCTCAAGGTCAATAAACACCATATGCAAACATAAATGCACTGAAGCAGCACCGATTTGGCTTGTTATGTTAGCTAATATTTTTTGATGTAGGGATATATTTTCTAGTGGTGCTTCTCTATAACCCGTGGTACATTGCCATTCTTTTTGTTATACTGCTCCCAGTGCATATAAACTGCATTGCCAATGCTAACTTGAGTAAGCTACCTTTCCATGTTTCTTTTTTTCTGTCTCGAATTCTTTTATTCTTCTCTTAGTTTCTCTCCTTTCCCGTCAGGGACACACCTTTCTTTCTTCCTTTTCTGGGGGTGGGTGAGTGGAGTAAGGGCAACTTATCTTTCTTCGGATTTACAGTAAAAGTACACACACATGGGAATGTATGCATGCACGCGCACAAGTGAAACACACATACAGAACTAGTGAGGCATCTCCATTTAGATATCAACGCTAAACAGTGTGGCCCATGTAATTTTTTGCGAGTGACAAACCTTGTTTTACATTGTTGCCTTAAGTAGGTTTTCACCATTTGCATACAAGAAGCAGATGAAACTTAGCTGTACATCATCACACATATAAGGTGGAAAATGATACCAATAAAAAGAAGTTGCTCAAAAAAGAAATATGGCATGAAGTGTGAGGTCCAAAAAGTGGTAAACTCATGTCCATTTATTCTGTCACTTTGTTAATTAATTAGTTTGATTCATCTAGTGCTTTATGTGTTAATTGGATCAAGATCTTTTCCATTTTAAACAAAACAGCTACTCCTAGGTATAAATAGTTCCTATCTGCAGAGATTCAATCTATGGAACAGGATTTGATGAATATCCACTGTTGTATTTAAGACCTTTCATCACAGAACATACTAAGAATTCTTGATATGTTTTATATCAAAGCAACCTCAAGATTTCAACTTCTCGTGACCTCATCTTGTTTTCAAAAAAGTAAT
>NW_017672035.1:27320-42618 GCF_001879085.1 Nicotiana attenuata | reverse complement strand
TTTTTTACTTTTTCTTTTCTTTTTCCAAATACCTGCTTTTTAAAAATAAAAATCCTTTTCGGAAACCCTTGACAGCAGTTCTGGTTGATTTTTAATAAAGAAAAACATTCACTTTAGCTTCATTGTACCATGCTTCTCAAATTGAACAAACTATTGTGGCATTACTTCTTTTTGTGTTTTCAGTTCAATGACTTGTTGAGAATCACTGTTAGTGTGTATTTGTTCATTGTCTGTATATTAGACATATCTTGTTTGACTGTGATCAATCCAGTTCTAGTTGATAACGCTCTCTGAAGAATTTTCCTTTCGTTCTTGTCTATTATCCTGGATTAATTTTGGGGCATATTACAGTATTTAACATAAATAAGATGGGTGAACCCATTTTCCATCACACAGACGCTTGTGTCGGTGCTTATTTTGCCCTCCTGCGAAGAGCAGTTTTATGATTACCCAGATGAGAACTTTTAGGTGTGAGATTCTATGAATTATTGTAACCTAATTTGTAAAAGCTGAAAATTGGTCTCGTTAATCCTTTTGACATTTCCCCCTTTGATATCTGCGATAGCTACATTATTGATCAATGGTTTCTTATGCAGAAGAAAAACAAAGAAACCATGAATGGGCTTTTTTCTCACCCTGGAACTGTTCTTCTCTTAAATTACCATGATTTTACTAGTATGTTTAATGCTTGTCACACAATTTTCCAGGTAGAGCCTGCGGTTGGAGCTGCTTTATTGGCCTTAAATTTCTTGATGAAAGAAACAGTAGCTAATGGCCATAGTTGACACCTGATTGTACATATCAAAATGTGTTAACTGTATAACCATTGAAGTTCTCTTTCATTGGTGGTTCCAATTCTGGGTGGGCATGTCCTTGGATCATGGTACTGTACTTACCTTCTCTTTCCATTGCATATGCAGACTGCTAAAAATGATATGTTATTCAAATTACGGTTGCACCAAATTGTTGTAACATATCTTTGTTTCCTAAGTTGGGCAGTCTTTTGGTGCTGGAGGGAGAGGGAAGGAAAAAGTGGAAGGAGATTGTTTGGTCATAGTTGCATTTGTATTGCAGATGGTTATATAGAATTCATAACAGATCAGTATGTTATGTAATCTCTTTTATAGCATTCTCTGTCGAGAAAGAAATCGATTTTTCATTGCATGGGGGAATGGGTTGAACAGTTTTATTAGCGAGTCTTAAGTATCTCTAATCTTGATAATTTGCGATCTCTAATTAGTGACTTCTTCAAACAAATTATATCACTTATATTAATAAAATAATTACTTGTGGAAGCTTCGATGCAACATGCAAAATTTTACCAGCCATTGACATTTGAACTAGAAAACTTGTCCTTTAGAGTGATTTTCATTCATGCGTTAGATGACTGTTGTTAACTTAGACCTAAACAAACAAAGATTCCATATAAAGATTCCTAAACAAGAAAAATAACTGCAATTACATATGCCTCTGCAGTTTCTTCTTTTTTTTTTTTTTTGGTTGCTCATAATCGATATAACTCTATAATATTCATTTTACCTTGGAAATGATGCTCTTTGCGTCATCGTTGTATTCAGTTTTCTTCAATAACTTTCCATTGGTAAATAGTTTGAACTTCCATCGCATTTTGGCTCGATACTTTCTATTACACTAAAATTGAAATGAGACTTGTCATTTATTTCTTAGTTTCTAGTGATAGGGTATGAATTATTACAAAGGATCAAGAGCCAGCTTTTTCTTATGTTAAGCATATTCCTTAGTGGCGTTGACATTTAAATAGAATAAATTTTAAGAATATTATATTAAAAAGAAAACAGAAAAATAATTTGCAGAAATTGCAATCTTGTAGAGGAATCTGATTAATTTTTTCAAAATTAGCATTTTGAGTTGGCTAAAATAATTCATTCTAAAAAACTAGGAGTTTAGTTTTCATCTGAAGTGGCATATCTATCTTTAGTTCATTGGTTTAGTTATTGTATTACAGTTTTAAGAGGTTAAAGGTTCAACACTCGCCAATTTCTCGTGTTTCAAAAACTAGCACAAAATTGAACCTATGCAGGATAAGGTTCGAACCCTCGACTTTCGGTGAACAACTGAGAGGCCTAACCATCGAACCAAGAAGCCCAAGCAATTTAATGGAGTCATTTTAGTTTTTATATTATTCCATCCTTTTCAATTTAGATGAGTTAGTATGACTCGGCAAGGAGTTTAGGTAAAAAAGAAGACTTTTGAAACTTGTGATCTTAAAAGCTTAAGGGGTAAAAACTTTGTAGGGCCATGATATTTGTGTGATTATAAAAGCTTCTCATTAAGGGTAAAATGAGTAAAATGAAGATTTAAACTTGAATTATTTCCAAAGTTAGAGATGTGACATTTATTTTGGAACATACTAAAAAGGAAAGTACCTCATCTAATTTGAAACGAAGAGAGTATAAAACTTTCCAACGAAGCGGTGTTGGATGACACCGCTTTGCATAAGGTAGATCCGCCCCTGCCTGCTAAAAAACAAAAGTGTTTCTAATTAGATGTATGTCTATTCAATGTATTCATCAAACAAGTATATGCATGCACATTGTAAGTAAGCAAATTTTGACCTTTTCACAATTTCACCCTTAATTAATATATAGTTATATACACGAGGTTTTCTTTCTCCCCTTTCATGTGTAAATCATATCTTTTTTGTTGTTTTTCCATTTGCCTCGTTATATATATCCATTTCAAGTCCAAGCCAGCTACCCCGTCAAACCACGTAATATAATTACACACAAGTAAATCATCAAATAGGGGAAATCGGACTAAAATACACAAAATGACAGGTCCGTTCGTTACATTCTCCCCCTCTTAAACAATCGTTTATCCTCGAACAGGTCTAGAATCATACCCAGAGTCTCAAAAAGGTGAAGATATCTGCTCCGATATCCGGCTCGCTCTCCCAGGTAGCCTCCTCAACCGGCTGATCTCTCTAACGAACCTTTACTGATGCTATCTTCTTCGACCTCATCTTTCGAACCTGCCACTCCAAAATGTCCACTGGCTCTACATCATAAGTCAAATCCCCATCTAATTGCACTGTGCTGAAGTCGAAAACATGTGACGGATCACTATAATACTTCTGGAGCATCGAAACAAGAAACACTGAGTGTACTCCGATAGACTAGGTGGCAAAACAAGTCTGTAGGCCACCTCTCCAACCCTCTCAAGCACCTCAAAAGGACCAATATACCTAGGACTCAACTTGCCCTTCTTCCTGTACCTCATCACACCCGACTCAACTTGCCCTTCTTCCTGTACCTCATCACACCCTTCATGGGAGAACTCTAACTAGAACCTTTTCACCCACCATATATGCAATATCACGAGCCTTTTGTTCGCATAACTCATCTGCATGAACTGTGTTGTACGAAGCCGCTCCTGAACCAACTTCACCTTCTTCAAAGCATCACAGACCAAATCAATGTCCAACAATCTAGCCTCCCCAAGCTCAAACCAACTAACCGGAGAACGACATCGCCTCCCATATAAGTCATCATAAGGAGCCATCTGGATACTCGACTGAAAGCTATTGTTGTAGGCGAACTCTGCTAACAGAAGAAATTGATCCCATGAACCTCAGAAATCAACGACACAAGCATGTAATATGTCCTCCAATATTTGAATAGTGCGTTCGAACTGCCCATCCGTCTAGGGATGAAATGTTATACTCAACGTGACCTGTGTGCCCAACTTTCGCGACACTGCTCTCCAAAAATTCAATGTGAACTGAGTGCCTCGATCCGAAATAATAGACACGGGCACACCATGAAGGCGAACAATCTCCCAAATATAGATCCGAGTCAACTGCTAAGAAGAATAGGTAGTCATAACTGGAATGAAGTGTGCAGACTTGGTCAGTCTGTCCACAATAACACAAACTATGTTAAATTTCCTCAAGGTCTGTGGAAGTCCAACTAAAAAATCCATAGTAATACGCTCCCACTTACACTCCGAAATGTCAAGCCCCAGAAGCAAACCACCGGGTTGTTGATGCTCGTAATTCACTTGCTGACAGTTCAAACACCGAGCCACATATTCAATAATATTCTTCTTCATCCTCCACCACCAATAATATTGCCTCAAATCATGATACATATTCGAGGCCCCCGAATGGATAGAATACCGCGAACTGTGGGCCTCCTCAAGAATCAACTCACACAAACAATCCATATTTGGAACAAAGATCCGACCCTGCATTAACACCCATCATCTCCAATAGTAACCTCCTTGGTCACCGTGCTGCACCGTGTCCTTTAGGACAAGAAAGTGGGGATCATCATAATGATGCGCCTTGATGCGCTCAAATAAAGAAGACCGTGAAACCACGCAAGCATGAACCCGGCTAGGCTCCGAAATATCCAACCTCACGAACCGATTGGCCAAAGACTGAACATCCAACGCTAACAGACTCTCTCCAACTGGAATATAAGCAAGACTCCCCATGTTCTCAGCCTTCCTACTCAAAGCATCAGCCACCACATTGGCCTTTTTCGGATGATAAAAAATGGTGATATCATAGTCCTTTCGTAACTCTAACCACCTCCGTTGCCTCAAGTTCAGATCCTTTTTCTTAAAATAAGTATTGTAAACTCCTGTGATATGTGAACACCTCACAAGACACGCTATAAAGGTAATGCCTCCAAATCTTGAGTACGTGAACAATGGCTGCCGACTCCAAATCATGAACAGGGCAGTTCTTCTAATGGGGCTTCAACTGACGTGAAGAATATGCAATAACTCTATTCTCCTACATCAACACATATCCAAATGCCGATCCGTGAAGCGTCACAATAGACCCCGACCCCAAAGGCAAAACTAGAACTGGAGTTGTAGTCAAGGCAGTCTTGAGCTTCTAAAATCTCTCCTCACACTCGTGAGACCACCTGAATGGGGCACCCTTCTGCGTCAATCTAGTCAATTGGGCTGCTACAGATGAAACCCCATCCACAAAATGGCGATAATACCCATCCAACCCAAGTAAACTCCGGATCTCAGTAGAAGAACTCTGAACTGTCTCAATCTTCTTCGGTCTACCTTAATCCCCTCCCTAGATACTATATGACTCAATCAAGCCAAAAATCATGCTTGGAGAATTTATCATATGACTTCTTCTCCCTCAATGTCTGAAGCACGATCTTCAAGTGTTGCTCATGATCCTCCCGGTTGTGAGAATACAACAATATATCATCAATAAATACAATGATGAAAGAATCAAGATACAACTGAAACACACTGTTCATCAAATGAATAAAGGCTGCTGGGGCATTGGTCAGTCCAAAAGACATCACTAGAGACTCATAATAACCATAGCGGGTCCTGAATACTGTCTTCGGGATGTCTAAAGTCCGAATCTTCAAGTGATGGTACCCTAGTCTCAAATCAATCTTTGGAGAACATCCTATCACCCTGAAGCTGATCAAACAAATTATCAATACACGGTATTGGGTAATTGTTCTTGATTGTAACTTTGTTCATCTGCCTATAGTCAATACACATCCTCATAGAACCATTTTTCTTCTTCACAAATAGAACTGGTGCACCCCAAGGTGACACACTAGGTCAGATAAATCCCTTATCAAGCAACTCCTGAAGCTGCTCCGTTAATTTCTTCTACTCTATTGATGCCATACGGTATGGTGGAATAGAAATGGGCTAAGTGCCCGACACCAAGTTAATACCAAAATTAATATCCCCTGTCAGGTGATGTACCCTGCAGGTCTACAGGAAATACATCTAGGAAGCCTCTCACTACCGGTACGAACTCAATGGTAGGAGTATCAACACTAACATCCCTCACAAAGGACAAATATGCCAATCATCCCTTCTCAATCATCCGTTGAGACTTCAAATATGAAATCACCTACTAGGAACATAATCTAGGGAACCTCTACACTCAATCATAGGCAACCACGGCATTGCCAATGTCACAGTCTTAACTTGACAATCAAGAATAGCATGACATGGTGACAACCAATCCATGCCTAGAATCACATAAAAAACGACCATACTGAGTAACAATAGATCAACCCTAGTCTCACAACCTCCAAGGGTAACAACACACGACCGATATACCCAATCCACCATAGTATAATATCCCACCGGTGTAGATACATGAGCATGCATATCTAAAGAATCACAAGGAATATCACAATAACGAGCAAAATAGGATGACATACATGAGGTCAAATAACACTGAAGCATCCCTGTGACACACTGAAACAATACATGTGATCACAGTGTCAGAATTAACTACCTCTAGCCTAGCTAGAAATGCATAGCAATAGGCATGTCCACCACCTGGTCGACCTCTCCCTCTAGGACGACCTCAAACTAACTGAACCCCGCCCCTAGCTGGTTGGGCGGGTGGTGTAGCCACTGATTCTGATATCATATGCTGTAAGCTCTGTTGTGGAACCTTACTCGGAAGTCTGGGACAATCCCTCTTGAGATGGCTCAAGTGCTCGCACTCAAAGCAACCTCTCCTCTGACGAAGTTGCTGACCCTGATAATTCGAGTAACTGCCCGTGGAACCCTGGGTAGAGGGGGCACTGTAAGAACTCTGTGTCAGCAACCGCACTAAATGATGACTAAACTGGGCGATCACTGTAGGAACTGTGGCTAACTAAAGAACCACGAGGAACATGACAAGCTGCCTAAACGGGTCTAGAAGACAACCTCTACTGTAATGTGACTGGCCTCCAGATGAGGCATGCTGAAACCACCTGAACCACGAGGTCTCTTGGCCTCCCGCTCCTCATGCTCAAGCCTACGAACCTGCTCCAAACATCTAGCAATCTCGACCACCTGGTCAAGCCTAGCATCCATCGCAACCTCTCGAGCCATACTGTAACATATACCATAATTGAGGCCATCAATGAACCTCCTAATCTTCTCTCTCAGTGGGAAACAACCATATAACATGATGTGCTAAATCAGCAAATCTCATCTCATACTATGTCATAGTCATACCCTCCTGGTGTAGCTGCTCAAACTCCCTACACAACTCCTCTCTACGAGTCTGAGGGACAAGCTTCTCTAAGAATATAACTAAGAACTCATGCCATGTAAGTGGCGCCGCTCCAGTTGGCCTGCCTAACTCATAAATTTGCCACCATCTGTAGGCTGCCTCTGTCAGCAGAAAAGTAGTAAAATCAACTCCACTAATATCCACACCCACGGTGCGAAGAACCCGATGACATCAATCCAGAAAATCCTAAGCATCCGTTGACTCTCCTTCACTGAACTTTGGTGGATCAAGCTTCCTAAATCACTCCAACCTCTTCTGCTCCTCATAAGTCATAGGTGGGCCAACCTTGGCCCGAGCAGCAATGATTAGCTGAACCGGTAATATCCCCGGTGTCTGATAACCCTGAGCTAGCTACTTTGGAGTATGGACGGCGGGAGTCTGGGCACCTCCCCTAGCCTATAAGGTAGCTGGTGCAACTGGAATTGAAACCGCCTGTGCCAAGATCGTGCACACAGTCAAATTCTCACCAAGTCCTTTTGAAGACCAGGTATAACAATAGGTACCGTCGATGTTTGAGCTGGTCCCACCGGCTCAACAGTATTTGGAACCTGCTCCTCAGCTGGAGCAACTTGTGACTCCACAGGTGCTTCTCTGGCTGTAGTGTGAGCCCCACCTTGGCCTCGACCTCTCACGACCCTAATTGGTGGTACTGTTACCCGTCCGCCTGATCCGACTACACGTATCCTCACCTTTTGTGAGAGAATAGAAGAGTCAAGGTTCAAACTTCAAAAATAACAAATCTGCACGACAAGAATGTAAGAAAGTGAAGTTTTCCTAACAGTTCAGTAGCCTCTCGAAGATAAGTACAGACATCTCCATACCGATCCATAAAACTCTACTAAACTGGCTCATGACCCGCAATACCTATGAACCTAAGGCTTTGATACTAACTTGTCACGACCCCAAACCACCAACTAGGCATGATTGCGTCTAACGCACTTGCTAGGAAAGCCGAACATAACAAGACGAAATAGAATAACAGAATTTAAAAAATGATACAGGTCTAAAGCCTTCAAATATAACACAGTAACGCCAATACATGATAAAATCTCCCAAAACTAGTAAGTAACAATACTGTTCGAAAATAAAGACAACAATACAAATGGAAAAAGACACCTAGATTGCGATCGGAATGCAACTCTACCTCGTCTCCCGAATAACTCAGTAAGCAAAAACCCAGTAGTGGTGACTGGGTTCGACACCTAAATCTGCACAATTAAGTGCAGCGTGTAGTATGTGTACAACTGACCCCTTGTACTCAACAAGTATCATAACTAACCTCGGCGAGGTATTAGAAGCAAGAATTATAAATGATACTCACTAATCACTTGTACAATTCATTAATGCAACAAGTGCAGAACGATAAGAACCACATTGGTGCACAAAATTACTTAACATGCTCTACTCCACAAAATTACGGCATATAAAGAAGATATGCAATAAAATAGATAACAGTCAAGGAAGTTGCTAGTAAAGTTGAAATGCAACAACCAAATCAAACATTGGCCAGCTTTTCCTCGGAGTTTCCATAACACTACCAAACCACTGATCAGTTTTTCTCAATCCCCGTGTACACCATCAAGAGAGAAATATGAGAGGGTGACCCTAAGGGGGATGGATTCATATCCATACGCTGCACGTACAACTCCCGTGCTGTACGGATAACTCATGTGCTAATAATATCAACTGCACGGACAACTTACATACTGCACAGACAACTCACGTGCCAATAATATCAATATCTGGATCCGCACGGACAACTCACGTGCTGCGCGGACAACTCACGTGCCAATAGTATCAACCGAATGGATAACTCATGTGCCAATAATTACAATCCGCCCGGCGTGATCACAAGTTCAATATCATAATCTGTCTGGTGTGGTCACATGCTCAATATCACAATCTGCCCGACGTAGTCACATGCAACCAATCCAGATCAAATCACACAAAATGTAGATATATAATAATACGTGTACATGATCATCGAATATCAAGTTTCATACTCCCGGACTGGTATAAATGACATGCTAAGTGTAGGCATGTGCAATATGTGTTATCCCAGCTCAATCAGACAATTTCATCATAAAATAGTAGTTTATCAGGTTCAATCAGGAGAATAACCTCAACGTAACCTCAAATGTGGTACAACTAGCTCACAAAAGGGGTACAAATAGGAGAAACATTACATCATGGAGCTTAACAATCAATTCAAGGCATATCATAACCTAAGCACCACCCCGAGCATGAATAGTACCTAGGTGCACGCATTTGCGCTCAACCTTGCACATGCGCCACTCATTGCACAAAGCTATCACAAATAATTTATTCAACTAGTGCCTCAACCAAGTTTAGGTATGATACTTACCTCAAGCAAATTAGATCAATCCTCTAACAAACCCTTCTCGCATTTATCAACCTCCGAACGGTCGAATCTGGCTGAAATAACTTAATCTAATTAATAAAAGCTATAGGAAATGATTCCAAAAGATAAAGCTAAGATCTTTAACTCAAATTAAAAAGTCAACCCAAAAAGTCAACCCCGGGCTCGCACCATTGAACGAGACCAAACTCGCAAATTTCGAACACCCATTCAGATACGAGTTAAGCCATACAAAAATCATCCAATTTCAACCATAAATCGACCCTCAAATCACCATCCCCATAGCCCACCTTGAATCCTCATAAATTAGGTGTAATAATCAATGAGTAATCAATATCTAACACCTAACGTGAGTAATGATCACTTACCTCTTCAGTTATAATGAAAAGCACTCCAAAATTTGCCATAGACCGAGCTCCACTATTCCAAAAATGAGAAAAGTACTCAAACCCTTCGACATATAATTCTGCTAGTGATTCCGCAACTGTGGTCACTTAACCGCACCACCGGTACCACTTCTACAGTCAATGGACCGCATCTGCGATCCTCCTCAACAACCCGACCCTCCGTTTCTACGGATCATTTAGAGCACCTGGGCTTCCGCATCTGCGACTCCACGTTCGCATTTGCGGGCCCAGCCTTTCCCAGACTCAAGCTGCTTCTGCGATCAGCCTGCCGCTTTTGCGTCATCGTACTTGCGCCCAATGGTCCGCTTCTGTGTACTTCCTTTGCTAGCCTCTCCCTTTGCACCCGCAATAAAATGGCTACACCTGCGGCTCCGCATCTGAGGCCAGTCCCTCCACAGATACGAAAACACCAGAAATCTGCATCCTGCAGCAATAACCTCTAAGTCCACACATGGTCCAAACATAATACGAAACACACATGAGCCCCCGTCCAAGCATACCAACCAACCCCAAAACATAAAGCAGACTTATGAAAGGCCCCAAATTATATAAAACAATATCAAAATCACGAATTGCACCCCAATTCAAGTCTAATAAACTAATGAACTTTCAACTTCCAAAACTCAAGCCGAATCATTTCAAATCAACTCCAAATGACCTCAAATTTTGCATGCAATTCCCAAATGACACATTGAACCTATCCCAACTCCCGAAACCAAAATCCGTACCCATATCAATAAAGTCAACTCTCGGTCAAACCTATCAATCTTCCAAACTTTCAACTTTCCAACTTTCGCCGAAAAGTACCAAACCAACCTACGGACCCCCATATTCACATCCGGACATGTGCCTAAGTCCAAAATTACCATACGAAGCTATTGGAACTATCAAAACTCTATTTCGGAGTCATCTACATAAAAGTCAAACTTGGATCAACTCTTACAACTTAAGCTTCCAACCTTGAGACTAAGAGTGTGTTTGGATTGGCGTAAAGGCTGGTCAAACCAGCTTAAAAGCACATTTTGCCTTGTTTGAGTGTTTGGCAAACCTAAAAACAGCTTTTAAGCCAAGTACATTTAAGCTGAATTAAGCCAAAAGCAACAAGCTGGGAATATTCAACTTATTGCTTTTTGGCTTAAAAGCTTTTTATGTTTGATCAAATAATTGACCTTATTATCCCTGTTTTTTTTTATATAAATTCCAAATACCCTTACTTTACTAATTAAGTCATAACATCATTTTTTTCCGTCTTCCATTTTGACGTTGCAATTATCTTTCTTCACATTATTATAATAAATTAGGTAGCTTTATTTGCTTTATGATAAGTAATTAATAAGGCCCTTAATTACCTGACATTAGAAAAATGTGAGAACTAGCAGTGGAAAAAGAAAGAAACAATGGAAAGCTGAGGCATTAGTTTTCTATTACGTTTTTTTCATTGCACTCTAGAAACAAATAGTTTTAGTTAGTAGTTGAATATTTAGAACAAAAGCATGTTGCTATTCTTTGGCATTCGGTTTATATTTATTAAAAATAATCTTATCTAATTAATTTAATTTAGAGTTAATTAAGACATAAATTAGTCTGTATTTGAGTTAATTTTACATTAAGGATGTTGTAGTAATAAACTAATTTTTTGTGTTAACAACTTTAAGGATATTTCATTCATTTTAACAGAAAAAGTGTTTACTAGCACTTTTTTACCAAACACTTCAACATCTTTTTTTCAATTTCAGCACTTTTATCTAAACACGTAACTACTTATCTAGAAAACAAGTTACAACACTAAAAAAGTGCTTTTACGCGCTTGTGCTTAAAAGCCACTTTTTTTTTAAGCGAATTCAAATGGGCTCTAAGTGTCCCAATTCACTCCACAACCTCCTTGAGACCAAGCTAACCACCCCAGCAAGTCACATAACCACAATTACACACAAGTAAAGCATCAAATAGGGAAAACGAGGCTAAAATATCCAAAACGACCGGTTGGATTGTTACAGTTAGAATTGTCCATTTGCGCACTGTTGAATATATCTCTTGCTCGCAATGCCATTGGTTCTGAAAGAACTAAACTTATTAATGTTTGTAATAATCTAGCTTGCCTTGAAAACTTGAGTGTTATAAACGACACTTGTAGAGTTGTAGCTAGTAATGATACTGTAATAACAGTTTAATATCTATATTAGTATCTTTGTTGATAAAAATAAAAGATAAAGAATGATAAATACATTTAAGACATTGTAGCATTTTAATAATCACCAACAGCTGTAGCAATACATTTTATCTATCTATTTTTGTCTGTGTAGGATCTCATATTCCCATGACTTTGGTAAATTTGGTTTTTCACGCGTTTGTCATTCGACTCCCTATCATATTTTTAAAAACGACTTTCGGTTTGTGAAATTCATTAAAAAATTTTATCTATTCGCGGAAATACATCGACAGGCTTGTTTGGCCAAAAGCATTAGGCACTTTCCTCTTCGAATTACAGTAGTCCCCTCTTAAAGGATATAAAATTAGGATAGTCGTCCATCGAAAAGTAACATTGTTTTCCACCAAGATCTCATGTCTATCTAAAAGTGGGCTAAGTTGAGATGTCTAACTGGTTGTTGGGGCAACTTAAGGGGTTGTTGATGTATTTCGCTTTGTTTTTATCTTTCACAAATGTTTAATTACTTGCTATTAGTTATATTAAAATTATTTTTTTCACAACGATGCATGGTAATAAAGAAAATAATGCATGTGTTTAACCATAATTGTTTCGATGAATATATTATTCTTTTATTCGGTTGTGCATGTTTATTTAAAATGTTCAATAACATCATCATATGTGATTTTCTTGACACAAAAATTATCGTAACTCAACTTTGGCGAAGGAGAAATTAAGCAGACAGGAAAAAGAAAAAGAAAATTGGCAATGGTCGTTGTCCCTTTCCCTGTCCTTGTCCTTGTAATGGAGACCCACCCGCCAATAGCATAATAAATTGTTGTAGTCGTCTCATCTCATCCATACTTTTGTTGGTTGCACTATGAATTATTCGCTTATGATTTCCTCAGACTTATGAACACAATCATTAATAAAGTTACGCTAATAAAAATTAACAAAAATTCGTAATTCAGATATTAATATTTTTTGCATGGACTAAGATATTCATATATCTATACTATACTAATCTTAGGGTACGAGCTTTGCACGTGTACCTTAGATCAATAAATATAAAATCTAAAGAAAACATGTAATATATATTTGACATGCAATCGGCGGGTGTCATTTTATAATAGAAATAGTGTTTGATATATAAGTAGTAAAGGACAAATTCTATATCCACAGAGTCAAATTAACATAATTTCCCAGAGAACGAAAGTCACACTAATAAGGCAATTGTTAAGATATATGTGAATATACTTTGTTATTGTATTTTAGGTAAGCATATATTTAGGAATAATAAGAATATATTTTGTTATTGTATTTTAGGTATGCATATATTTAGGCATAATTAGTTTCTTTATTGATAGCCTAGATGTATGCTACGGTTTATGTATATATATTCCAGAAAGTGAATACAATTGGGAGAAAAATATTTCATCAATTCTTTCATGGTATCAGATTCCTAGAGTTATCGTTTCTACTCTTCTTCTTCGATCTTTTTCTTCACCTTCCGCAACCCTATTCGGTGGTCTTCACCACTGCTCTCTCCACCATGTCGGACAACAAGAGTTCCTTCCATCCAGCTCTTGCGGTTTCGAACATCCGAAACCATATCTCCATTACCCTTGAGATGGAGAACGTCCAATATTCAACGTGGGCGGAGCTTTTCAAAATTACCGCACGTTCTCATAAGGTCCTTCATCACATTATTCCTCCGGCCAAAGGCAAAGAGAAGGTACCTTCAACTGAGGATGAAAAAGAATTATGGTCGACTCTTGATGCTACGGTGCTTTCATGGATTTATGCTACTATTTCGAATGACCTTTTGCATACCATTATTGAGCCCGACGCTACGGCCATGGAAGCTTGGAATAGGCTTCGTGACATATTCCAAGATAACAAAAATTCTCGTGTGGTAACCCTTGAAGCCGAGTTCTCTACTACCAAAATGGAGAATTTTCCAAATGCATCGGCTTATTGTCAGCGTCTCAAGTCTTTGGCTGACCAATTGAAGAATGTCGGGGCTCCAGTATCGGATAGTCGGCTTGTCACTCAATTAGTTTCGGGTCTCACACGGGCATACAGAGGTAGTCGGTACCGTGATTCGACAAAGTGATCCTCTGCCGCCATTCTATCAAGCCCGATCAATGGTAATATTGGAGGAGGCTGGCTTGGCGAAGGAGGTTGCCACAGGGTCAGAATCTGCGATGGTAACCTCTCACACGGATTTTGAAGAGTCGGATTCTACACATTCAAACACCGAAACCAAACCACACCGCGGGAAGCTATATGGCAACCGGAAGAACAACAGGCGGTCTGGTTCCGGCGGTGGGAGAGGATCCGGCGGCGGCAACCAGGGCCAGGGCCGCGGTGGCGGTGGCCGTGGGGGTCAACAGCAGCAGCAACCTAATCAGCGGTCTTCGCAATGGAGTACGCAGCAACAATGGGGTAAGCATATATTCTAATTATTCCTAAATATATGCTTACCTAAAATACAATAACAAAGTATATTCACATATATCTTAACAATAACTTCCATAGATAGAGAATATATTGTTAGTCCATTAATCTATTTGTTTAAAGTTGTAATTAATTCTAGTGCGTGCAAGCTAACCCATACACCATAGTTTAATTAAGAAGTAGCATTCATTGAAATAATTTGTTTAACTTGGTTAATTATCACACAAAAATTTTTTGGTGATGGAAAGGAAAGGATCCAATGAAGCGGAAAAAAAGAACTGTAGTATTGAATCCATAGAACTGAAGTAGATAGTGGTTAAGACCATATTTAATTTTTTTGTATTTTGGTGGATGGATCATTGAAGCTTTGATTTACAAATGAGGAGATTGGGGGAGGAAGAAAAAACAGAATGCGAATACAGTTGCAATATAGAGACTAGATTAAGTTAAAGAGGATAAGTATAAGCTAATGGAAACCTCAGTTATAGCTATTGACTAGTGTATGCTGAAGTTTTCTTCTATAGACAGACAATAATTATCCCATATGATAATAAATTATTAATTAGGAGATCAGACAACTTTTTACTTTCAAAGGATACTCGATTTTCAACTTTTTATTCTTGTGAAGATCATATCTCTATAGAATATTGATAAAAGTGAGCAGTAGTTTCGAGCTGTTAGTTTGAAAAAGTGACAGGAAGTTAATGTCCCAATAATGGTTTACCTTTATCAAAAAGTAATTGAACAGGACATATGTTACTTGAGTTATCTTTAAGTTAGTTATATAGAATCTGATTCTCTTTAATTTGCAAAAGCTTGTAATTATTAATGAGTTACTTGAAACA
>NW_017672035.1:4955-27295 GCF_001879085.1 Nicotiana attenuata | reverse complement strand
TAATTCGGGTCACAAGAGCTTCTACTGGGTTACGAGGTAATGGTGACCGTGTAACCTTAGTAGCATATGCATGGTCATATTTTCTGTTGGGTTTAAAAATACCCGTTGGCTTCTTGTGACCATAGTGGGCTGTTTGGAGATGAGAGGAGTAGGTGCTAGAGTCTGGGTCGCTGGTGTTGGACTAGAGGGTGGAGATGGGCTTAGACTTGGGGTGTGAATTATGAGCTGGGCCAACTGAGGGAGTCCGGTCAGCAACAGGACTATTTGGACTCGAGGAGGCTGGGCTTAGAATAGTGGAAGTTGTTGGGCTCTCATGCATGGTAAATGGGCCTACATTAGATGATGGAGATTGTGGCGGTTGCATTGTTTGTTGTTGGGACACGAATCAGAGGCAATAGGATTTTGTAAATGATGTAATGTATAAGGAGACAAACCATCACATAAGAAATCATAAGATGACGGGATGGGGAATGCATTTGGGAAAAAGGAAACACATGCTCATCAAATACCACATGGCGACATATTATAATTTTGTTTGATGATAAATCATAACATTTGTAACCATGGTGATTAGTAGGATAACCCAAAATACACAAGGTGTGATCGAGGTTGTAATTTGTGGATTGTAGTAGAAGGAATTAAAGGATAACACAAGCAACAAAAACCCGGATGTGAGCATAAGAGGGAACCCGTTGATATAGAATTTGAAGAGGGGAGAGGTTTCCTAAAATCTTGCTAGGAATCACATTAAGAAGATAAGTAGCCATTTGTAACGCATGATGCCAAAAAGAAGGTGGAAGAGAGGCATGAGCTAATAAAGTTCGAGTGACATTATTTATAGTTTCGAATTTTTTCTTTCGGCTTTTCCATTTTGAGAAGAGGTATGAGGGCAAGAAAGACGGAAGGACATGCCATTTTTCTTACAAAATTCCCAAAACGGACCATTGTCAAATTCCCTCATTATCACATTGGACAGTTTTAATATTACGCTCAAATTGGGTAAGGATATGAGCTTTGAATTCCAAAAATTTATCAAACACATCTGATTTCCTAGCTAATGGAAAAGTCCATAGGAAATTGGTATAATCATCCAATAACAAAAACATAAATATTGTGCCCCATGGAGCTCAAAACGGGAGATGACCAAAGATCACTATGAATAATATCAAATGGCAAAGAAGTACTCGAACTAGAAGGAACAAACGGCAACTTAACATGTTTCCCAAAAACACAAGATCGACAAATGCTAGAACTAGAGAGTTTATTACAATCAATGCTTTTATTACGTCTAAGAACATCCAAAATAGGAGCACCCGGATGACCTAAACGATCATGCCAAAGTGAGGAGAGATGGCTGCAAAAAGATGACGGAAAAGCTTGATTGTTGATAGAAGTGGTAAGAGGGTAAAGGTCGCCCCGGCTCTCACATCTCATTATTGGCACCCTCCTCTGAAAATCCTTCACAGAAAACCCAAAAGGATCAAATTCTACCGTCACAGAATTATCAGTAGTAAATTTGCGGACAGAAATCAGATTTTTAACAATTTTGGGTGCACGTAGGACATTTTTAAGAGATAAGGGAGGGCTAGGGGATGACAATGAAGTGTGACCATAACCATGAATTGGAATAATTTGACCATTACCACAATAATACCACTATTATGATTGCTCAAATTAAATAAGACGAGAGATTACCATTAGAGGATGTCATGTGAGAAGTGGCTCCGGTATCCATGTACCAAGATGGATCGGGCGGATTTAGGGACATCGTGTGCATTGCAGACTGAATATCTGTTGGAGCATATGACGGGGAGTGCCCAACTGTAGAACCCATGTAGGCATGCTGAGGTCATGGGCCAAGGACACTAGGTTGCTGCCCTCTAGGACCCATAGGACGTTGTTGGGCCCAGCCTTGTGTTGTAAAAGGACAAGGTGGAGTTGACCAACCTTGCATCCAAGCCCAAGGAGGAAAAAGACCCCATTGTTGCTGCGTACTCCATTGCGAAGACCGCTGATTAGGTTGCTGCTGCTGTTGACCCCACGGCCACCGCCACCGCGGCCCTGGCCCTGGTTGCCGCCGCCGAATCCTCTCCCACCGCCGGAACCAGACCGCCTGTTGTTCTTCCGGTTGCCATATAGCTTCCGCGGTGTGGTTTGGTTTCGGTGTTTGAATGTGTATAATCCGACTCTTCAAAATCCGTGTGAGAGGTTACCATCGCAGATTCTGACCCGTGGCAACCTCCTTCGCCAAGCCAGCCTCCTCCAATATTACCATTGATCGGGCTTGATAGAATGGCGGCAGAGGATCACTTTGTCGAATCACGGTACCGACACCTCTGTATGCCCGTGTGAGACCCGAAACTAATTGAGTGACAAGCCGACTATCCGATACTGGAGCCCCGACATTCTTCATTGGTCAGCCAAAGACTTGAGACGCTGACAATAAGCCGATGCATTTGGAAAATTCTCCATTTGGTAGTAGAGAACTCGGCTTCAAGGGTTACCACACGAGAATTTTTGTTATCTGGAATATGTCACGAAGCCTATTCCAAGCTTCCATGCCGTAGCGTCGGGCTCAATAATGGTATGCAAAAGGTCATTCGAAATAGTAGCATAAATCCATGAAAGCACCGTAGCATCAAGAGTCGACCATAATTCTTTTTCATCCCAGTTGAAGGTACCTTCTCTTTGCCTTTGGCCGAGGAATAATGTGATGAAGGACCTTATGAGAACGTGCGGTAATTTTGAAAAGCTCGCCCACGTTGAATATTGGACGTTCTCCATCTCAAGGGTAATGGAGATATGGTTTCGGATGTTCGAAACCGCAAGAGCTGGATGGAAGGAACTCTTGTTGTCCGACATGGTGGAGAGAGCAGTGGTGAAGACCACCGAATAGGGTTGCGGAAGGTGAAGAAAAAGATCGAAGAAGAAGAGTAGAAACGATAACTCTAGGAATCTGATACCATGAAAGAATTGATGAAATATTTTTCTCCCAATTGTATTCACTTTCTGAAAATATATACATAAACCGTAGCATACATCTAGGCTATCAATAAAGAAACTAATTATGCCTAAATATATGCATACCTAAAATACAATAACAAAATATATTCTTATTATTCCTAAATATATGCTTACCTAAAATACAATAACAAAGTATATTCACATATATCTTAACAATTGCCTTATTAGTGTGACTTTCGTTCTCTGGGAAATTATGTTAATTTGACTCTGTGGATATAGAATTTGTCCTTTACTACTTATATATCAACACTATTTCTATTAATAAAATGACACCCGCCGATTGCATGTCAAAATATATATTACATGTTTTCTTTAGATTTTATATTTATTGATCTAAGGTACACGTGCAAAGCTCGTACCCTAAGATTAGTATAGTATAGATATATGAATATCTTAGTCCATGCAAAAAATATTAATATCTGAATTACGAATTTTTGTTAATTTTTATTAGCGTAACTTTATTAATGATTGTGTTCATAAGTCTGAGGAAATCATAAGCGAATAATTCATAGTGCAACCAACAAAAGTATGGATGAGATGAGACGACTACACACAATTTATTATGCTATTGGCGGGTGGGTCTCCATTACAAGGACAAGGACAGGGAAAGGGACACGACCATTGCCAAATTTTCTTTTTCTTTTTCCTGTCTGCTTAATTTTCCTTCGCCAAAGTTGAGTTACGATAATTTTTGTGTCAAGAAAATCACATATGATGATGTTATTGAACATTTTAAATAAACATGCACAACCGAATAAAAGAATAATATATTCATCGAAAACAATTATGGTTAAACACATGCATTATTTTCTTTATTACCATGCATCGTTGTGAAAAAAATAATTTTAATATAACTAATAGCAAGTAATTAAACATTTGTGAAAGATAAAAACAAAGCGAAATACATCAACAACCCTTAAGTTGCCCCAACAACCAGTTAGACATCTCAACTTAGCCCACTTTTAGAAATAGACATGAGATCTTGGTGGAAAACAATGTTACTTTTCGATGGACGACTATCCTAATTTTATATCCTTTAAGAGGGACTACTGTAATTCGAAGAGGAAAGTGCCTAATGCTTTTGGCCAAACAAGCCTGTCGATGTATTTCCGGAATAGATAAAATTTTTTAATGAATTTCACAAACCGAAAGTCGTTTTTAAAAATATGATAGGGAGTCGAATGACAAACGCGTGAAAAACCAAATTTACCAAAGTCATGGAATATGAGATCCTACACAGACAAAAATAGATAGATAAAATGTATTGCTACAGCTGTTGGTGATTATTAAAATGCTACAATGTCTTAAATGTATTTATCATTCTTTATCTTTTATTTTTATCAACAAAGATACTAATATAGATATTAAACTGTTATTACAGTATCATTACTAGCACAACTCTACAAGTGTCGTTTATAACACTCAAGTTTTCAAGGCAAGCTAGATTATTACAAACATTAATAAGTTTAGTTTCTTTCAGAACCAATGGCATTGCGAGCAAGAGATATATTCAACAGTGCGCAAATGGACAATTCTAACTGTAACAATCCAACCGGTCGTTTTGGATATTTTAGCCTCGTTTTCCCTATTTGATGCTTTACTTGTTGTAATTGTGGTTATGTGACTTGCTGGGGTGGTTAGCTTGGTCTCAAGGAGGTTGTGGAGTGAATTGGGACACTTAGAGCCCATTTGAATTCGCTTAAAAAAAAAGTGGCTTTTAAGCACAAGCGCGTAAAAGCACTTTTTTAGTGTTGTAACTTGTTTTCTAGATAAGTAGTTACGTGTTTAGATAAAAGTGCTGAAATTGAAAAAAAAGATGTTGAAGTGTTTGGTAAAAAAAGTGCTAGTAAACACTTTTTTCTGTTAAAATGAATGAAATATCCTTAAGTTGTTAACACAAAAAATTAGTTTATTACTACAACATCCTTAATGTAAAATTAACTCAAATACAGACTAATTTATGTCTTAATTAACTCTAAATTATTAATTAGATAAGATTATTTTTAATAAATATAAACCGAATGCCAAAGAATAGCAACATGCTTTTGTTCTAAATATTCAACTACTAACTAAAAACTATTTGTTCTAGAGTGCAAAAAAAAACGTAATAGAAAACTAATGCCTCAGCTTTCCATTGTTCTTTCTTTTTCCACTGCTAGTTCTCACATTTTTCTAATGTCAGGTAATTAAGGCCTTATTAATTACTTATCATAAAGCAATAAAAGCTACCTAATTTATTTATAATAATGTGAAGAAAGATAATTGCAACGTCAAAATGGAAGACGGAAAAAAATGATGTTATGACTTAATAAGTAAAGTAAGGGTATTTGGAATTTATATAAAAAAAACAGGGATAATAAGGTCAATTATTTGATCAAACATAAAAAGCTTTTTAAGCCAAAAGCAATAAGTTGAATATTCCCAGCTTGTTGCTTTTGGCTTAATTCAGCTTAAATGTACTTGGCTTAAAAGCTGTTTTAGGTTTGCAAACACTCAAAACAAGGCAAAATGTGCTTTTAAGCTGGTTTGACCAGCCTTTACGCCAATCAAAACACACTCTTAGTCTCAAGGTTGGAAGCTTAAGTTGTAAGAGTTGATCCAAGTTTGACTTTATGTAGATGACTCCGAAATAGAGTTTTGATAGTTCCAATAGCTTCGTATGGTAATTTTGGACTTAGGCACATGTCCGGATGTGAATATGGGGGTCCGTAGGTTGGTTTGGTACTTTTCGGCGAAAGTTGGAAAGTTGAAAGTTTGGAAGATTGATAGGTTTGACCGGGAGTTGACTTTATTGATATGGGTACGGATTTTGGTTTCGGGAGTTGGGATAGGTTCAATGTGTCATTTGTGAATTGCATTCAAAATTTGAGGTCATTTGGAGTTGATTTGAAATGATTCGGCTTGAGTTTTTGGAAGTTGAAAGTTCATTAGTTTATTAGACTTGAATTGGGGTGCAATTCGTGATTTTGATATTGTTTATATAATTTGGGGCCTTTCATAAGTCTGCTTTATGTTTTGGGTTGGTTGGTATGCTTGGACGGGGCTCATGTGTGTTTCGTATTATGTTTGGACCATGTGTGGACTTAGAGGTTATTGCTGCAGGATGCAGATTTCTGGTGTTTTCGTATCTGTGGAGGGACTGGCCTCAGATGCGGAGCCGCAGGTGTAGCCATTTTATTGCGGGTGCAAAGGGAGAGGCTAGCAAAGAGTACACAGAAGCGGACCATTGGGCGCAAGTACGATGACGCAAAAGCGGCAGGCTGATCGCAGAAGCAGCTTGAGTCTGGGAAAGGCTGGCCCGCAAATGCGAACGTGGAGTCGCAGATGCGGAAGCCCAGGTGCTCTAAATGATCCGTAGAAACGGAGGGTCGGTTGTTGAGGAGGATCGCAGATGCGGTCCATTGACTGTAGAAGTGGTACCGGTGGTGCGGTTAAGTGACCACAGTTGCGGAATCATAGCAGAATTATATGTCGAAGGGTTTGAGTACTTTTCTCATTTTTGGAAATAGTGGAGCTCGGTCTATGGCAAATTTTGGAGTGCTTTTCATTATAACTGAAGAGGTAAGTGATCATTACTCACGTTAGGTGTTAGATATTGATTACTCATTGATTATTACACCTAATTTATGAGGATTCAAGGTGGGCTATGGGGATGGTGATTTGAGGGTCGATTTATGGTTGAAATTGGATGATTTTTTGTATGGCTTAACTCGTATCTGAATGGGTGTTCGAAATTTGCGAGTTTGGTCCGTTCAATGGTGCGAGCCCGGGTTGACTTTTTGGGTTGACTTTTTAATTTGAGTTAAAGATCTTTAGCTTTATCTTTTGGAATCATTTCCTATAGCTTTTATTAATTAGATTAAGTTATTTCAGCCAGATTCGACCGTTCGGAGGTTGATAAATGCGAGAAGGGTTTGTTAGAGGATTGATCTAATTTGCTTGAGGTAATACATACCTAAACTTGGTTAGGCACTAGTTGAATAAATTTTTTGTGATAGCTTTGTGCAATGAGTGGCGCATGTGCAAGGTTGAGCGCAAATGCGTGCACCTAGTACTATTCATGCTCGGGGTGGTGCTTAGGTTATGATATGCCTTGAATTGATTGTTAAGCTCCATGATGTAATGTTTCTCCTATTTGGTACCCCTTTTGTGAGCTAGTTGTACCACATTTGAGGTTACGTTGAGGTTATTCCTGATTGAACCTGATAACTACTATTTTTATGATGAAATTGTCTGATTGAGCTGGGATAACACATATTGCACATGCCTACACTTAGCATGTCATTTATACCAGTCCGGGAGTATGAAACTTGATATTCGATGATCATGTACACGTATTATTATATATCTACATTTTGTGTGATTTGATCTGGATTGGTTGCATGTGACTACGTCGGGCAGATTGTGATATTGAGCATGTGACCACACCAGACAGATTATGATATTGAACTTGTGATCACGCCGGGCGGATTGTAATTATTGGCACATGAGTTATCCATTCGGTTGATACTATTGGCACGTGAGTTGTCCGCGCAGCACGTGAGTTGTCCGTGCGGATCCAGATATTGATATTATTGGCACGTGAGTTGTCTGTGCAGTATGTAAAGTTGTCCGTGCAGTTGATTTAATTAGCACATGAGTTATCCGTACAGCACGGAGTTGTACGTTGCACGTATGGATATGAATCCATCCCCCTTAGGGTCACCCTCTCATATTTCTCTCTTGATGGTGTACACGGGGATTGAGAAAAACTGATCAGCTGGTTGGTAGTGTTATGGAAACTCCGAGGAAAAGCGGCCATGTTTGATTTGGTTGTTGCATTTCAACTTTACTAGCAACAATTCCTTGACTGTTAATCTATTTTATTGCATATCTTCTTTATATGCCGTAATTTTGTGGAGTAGAGCATGTAAGTAATTTTGTGCACCAATGTGGTTCTTATCGTTCTGCACTTGTTGCATTAATGAATTGTACAAGTGATTAGTGAGTATCATTTATAATTCTTGCTTCTAATACCTCGCCGAGGTTAGTTATGATACTTGTTGAGTACAAGGGGTCAGTTGTACACATACTACACGCTGCAACTTAATTGTGCAGATTTAGGTGTCGAACCCAGTCACCACTACTGGGTTTTTGCTTACTGAGTTATTCGGGAGACGAGGTAGAGTTGCATTCCGATCGCAATCTAGGTGTTTTTTTCCATTTGTATTGTTGTCTTTATTTTCGAACAGTATTGTTACTTACTAGTTTTGGGAGATTTTATCTATATTGCGTTACTGTGTTATATTTGAGCTTTAGACCTGTATCATTTTTTAAATTCTGTTATTCTATTTCGTCTGTTTATGTTCGGCTTTCCTAGCAAGTGCGTTAGACGCAATCATGCCTAGTTGGTGGTTTGGGGTCGTGACAAGTTAGTATCAAAGCCTTAGGTTCATAGGTATTGGCGGGTCATGAGCCAGTTTAGTAGAGTTTTATGGATCGGTATGGAGATGTCTGTACTTATCTTCGAGAGGCTACTGAACTGTTAGGGAAAACTTCACTTTCTTTACATTCTTGTCGTGCAGATTTGTTTTTTTGGAAGTTTGAACCTTGACTCTTCTATTTCTCTCCACAAAAGGTGAGGATACGTGTAGTCGGATCAGGCGGACCGGGTAAAGTACCACCAATTAGGGTCGTGAGAGGTCGAGGCAAGGTGGGGCTCACACTAACGCCAGAGAAGCACCTGTGGAGTCACAAGTTGCTCCAGCTGAGGAGCAGGTTCCAAAATACTGTTGAGCCGGTGGACCAGCTCAAACATCGACGGTACCTATTGTTATACCTGGTCTTCAAAGGACTTGGTAGAAATTTGACTGTGTGCACGATCTTGGCACAGGCGGTTTCAATTCCAGTTGCACCAGCTACCTTATAGGCTAGGGGAGGTGCCCAAGACTCCCGCCGTCATACTCCAAAGTAGCTAGCTCAGGGTTATCAGACACCGGGATATTACCGGTTCAGCTAATCATTGCTGCTCGGGCCAAGGTTGGCCCACCTATGACTTATGAGGAGCAGAAGAGGTTGGAGTGATTTAGGAAAGCTTGAGAAATTGGCCATGGATGACGAATATGATGCTCTTATTAAAAATAAGACATGGGAGTTAGTGCCCCGTCCACCTAATGTGAATGTTATTCGTTCTATGTGGGTTTTTGCTCATAAAGAAAAATCTAACGGTGTTTTTGAGAGGCATAAAGCCCGTCTTGTAGGTGATGGGAAAACTCAGCAGGTTGGCATTGATTGTGGTGAAACTTTTAGTCCGGTGGTGAAACCGGCTACGATTCGCATAGTCCTTTCTCTCTCCTTATCAAAGGCATGGCCCATTCATCAATTGGATGTGAAAAATGCTTTTCTTCATGGTGAGCTACAAGAAACAGTGTATATGCATCAGCCATTGGGGTATCGGGATCGTACTCATCCAGATTATGTCTGCTTGTTGCGTAAGTCCTTGTATGGGCTCAAGCAGGCACCCCGGGCGTGGTATAAGAGATTTGCAGATTATGTCATTTCCCTTGGGTTCGCAAATAGCAAATGTGATAATTCTTTATTTATTTATCGAAAGGGTCGTGACATGGCTTATATTTTGCTCTATGTTGATGACATTATTCTCACTGCTTCTTCTCATGCTCTCCGGTTGTCTATTATGCAACTTCTCAGTTCAGAATTTGCCATGAAGGATCTTGGTCCTTTAAATTATTTTCTTGGTATTGCAATGTCTCGACATAAGGGTGGTATGTTTCTGTCACAACGCAAGTATGCTGAGCAGATAATTGAGCGAGCCGGAATGTCTTGTTGCAAGTCGTCTCATACTCCTGTTGACACTAAGGAGAAGGTTAGTGCTACTTCTAGTACTACTTATGAGGATCCCACTCTTTATCGGAGTCTTGCTGGGGCTCTTCAATATCTTACTTTCACCCGACCAGATATTTCATATGCTGTTCAACAAGTATGTTTACATATGCATGATCCCCGAGTTGACCATATGCAAGCTCTGAAACGTATTATTCGATATATTCAAGGTACACTTGATTATGGTCTCCATCTCTACTCATCTCCAGTTTCGTCTCTTGTTTCTTATACTGATGCTGATTGGGGCGGTTGCCCAGATACGAGGCGTTCTACATCTGGTTATTGTGTATTTTTGGGTGATAACTTGATTTCTTGGTCTTCTAAGAGACAACCTACCCTATCTCGCTCGAGTGCCGAGGCCGAGTATAGGGGTGTAGCCAACGTAGTATCTGAGTCTTGTTGGTTACGCAACTTGCTCTTAGAGCTACATTGTCCGATGAGAAAGGCTACAATTGTTTATTGTGACAATGTGAGTGCTATTTATTTATCGGGTAATCCGGTGCAACATCAACGTACCAAGCATATTGAGATGGATATTCATTTTGTACGAGAAAAGGTTGCTCGTGGTCAGGTTCGTGTTCTACATGTCCCTTCCCGATATCAGATTGCGGATATTTTTACTAAGAGCCTACCGCGAATTTTGTTTGAAGATTTTCGTGACAGTCTCAGTGTCCGACAACCTCCCGCTTCGACTGAGGGGGTGTGTTAAGATATATGTGAATATACTTTGTTATTGTATTTTAGGTAAGCATATATTTAGGAATAATTAGAATATATTTTGTTATTGTATTTTAGGTATGCATATATTTAGGCATAATTAGTTTCCTTATTGATAGCCTAGATGTATGCTACGGTTTATGTATATATATTCCAGAAAGTGAATACAATTGGGAGAAAAATATTTCATCAATTCTTTCAGCAATATTACTTCAAATATGACCACTTTCATTTAGCCATAAGAGAAAATAACAATAAAATTTAAGAATAATTTACATAATCTTGTGTTGGCTGAAGAATTTATGTACTAAAAATGACATGAAAATCAAAAATAAAAATTAAGAATAATTTACATAATCTTATGATGGCTGAAGAATTTATGTACTAAAAATGACATGAAAATCAAAATTTTCAATTTATTTGTTTGGCTTCAAAGGTTAAATATTGTAGCAATTACAATAGAAATTACTGTTCTATGACCTAATAAGTAACACACAAAAAATATTTTTATCATGATTCTTCAAAGAATTATCAAATAATACAAATTTAAAAAAATACTTTTGATATGATTCTTTTTTTTATTAGAAATTTTCAAATAAAGAAGTTGGCATATTATTAAATTTGATATAATTTGCCTATTTAAATTTATTTGGTAAGGATATCAATTTAACTCATTAGATCTTGATACATATTTTTTTTAGCTAAATAATAAAATACTAGCATAATAAATTATGAGTAATGAGGAGAGTTCTGCTTTAATATTCTTTACCTGAAGATCCTAAAGTTACATCGCATTTATATTAGTTTTTATTTTAATTTGATTTTGAAAAAATCAGTTTTGAGTTTATTTTTGAAAATGAATTTTTTTAAACATAGTTTTATGTTTGAAGTGGAGATGGCTTATGCATCTATTTTATATTTTGAGTAATTGCCGAAGTTATACTATACAAACACTATATAAACATTAATTTGATGGATTAGGTTAAGGAGCCACGAATCGGTGCATGTTCTTTCTTTGTAATTTTCTAGTTTTCGTTTAATAAAGAATTATGGGTCCTTCTCTAATAATAATTGTAGAATTATATATAGGTAAAGTTCTATTTGAGTTTAAATTAAGTTCCTAAATAGTAGAAGTTTATACATAGTTCAAATAGGAAAAATTTAATATCAAAGTCCTAAATATCAGAACAATAATTAAATGACTATTTTGTCTAGTATGAACTCTATTTTTAAAAGGGTAAAAAAGGCGAACGTCATTTCGCTAAGGGCCTTAGTGCTTTTAATATAGTATAGATAGATAGATTAAAAGCACGAAGCCACTATCGAAATGTTGTTCGTCCTTTTTACCCTTTAAAAATAGATTTTGCAACTAGACAAAATAGTAATTTAATTATTTTCCTAATATTTAAGATTTTTAATCAACTAAAATTTTAGTTATTAAATCTAACCTTATCTCAACTACTTAAAAATCCTAGTATTTATGACTTTAAAATCCATTAGAATTTTGCATTATATAAATAATTTCCTTATTTAAGTTATATGACATAATGTTAGAGAGATTCACGAGATTTAGAGTTGGAAGCTAAAAGGATTTATTTTTGTAAAAAAAAAAAAACCAAGTTTCCGTGGGTTTAGGTTGTACAAGTATTATAGAAGACTATACCATGGATTAGAGAGAGATGCTCTTCCTTCTCTCTAAAAGATCCCTCATCAAACTCTCCAAAACTACCTAATTTTTCTCCTCATCTTTCCTCATCTTTCCCTAATAAACACAAAAGAAAAAAATGACTTGACCGAAAAAGAATCGACCCTCAATGCCTTAACAGGAGAGATGACCATCCAAGCCTTAGCAAAGGAGCAAGAAAACTTCATGGTAACGCCAGGCTCATCCCTCACCTCCTCCCCTCCAATGGACATGGAAATAAGTAGAGATCAATCCCCTGACGAACTAGCAACAGGAGCAAATGACACTAGAAACCATACAAAGAGGGTATCCTTCTTGGATACCTTGATTTCTAACACTAACGCTAACATTCACCCAGAGGGTAGCCAAGTAACAGTACAACAAAACATGGACTCCTATGAACCGGAAGATGAAACTGATAACTACCCTAACCCAGAGTTCTTCATTCCCATCACCTCGTCGGATAAGGAGCGTATATACAAAAACTGGACCAACGCACTCATTACTAAAATGTTTGGCAGAAGAGTTGGCTTCCAATTCCTCCAACAAAAAACTACATGCGATATGGAGACCAGCTGAAACCCTATCTCTGGTGGACCTAGGGTGTGACTATTACCTAATAAAATTTTCTAAGGAAGAGAATTATAATAAGGCTCTTCATGAAGGACCATGGTTCATAGGGAATCAATTCCTCACAGTAAGGAAATGGGAGCCCAGATTTGTAGCCTCCAAAGCTGCGCTAACATACTAAGCTATATGGGCAAGGCTCCCAGAATTACCCACTGAGTTCTATGACTACGACATACTCCAAAAAATTGGAGGAAAGTTAGGACAACTAATACGTATTGATGCATGCACCAAATCCGCACTAAGAGGTAAGTATGCTCGACTATGCGTATTAGTGCCCATAGAAAAACCACTCAAAACCTACATTGTGATCGGCAAACATATACAAAGAATCACCTATGAGGGCTTCAACCTCCTATGCACAAATTGTGGCAGACTTGGGCACAACCTAAGTAGCTGCCCAAACCAAAATCCTAAGATGGCTAAACAAGAAGGTACAAATTCCCCCAAGAACTTACCCAAGCCAAACACGGTGGAAGCTATTACACGAAAGATCGACCAATGGACAATTGTATCCCACCAAAGGAAAAACAAAAAATATCAAAACAATCCCCATAATCCAAACCCTAGTAAAGACCTAGAGAACTCTAAAGGAATGACCACCAAAACGCCTAGCCAAAGTCCACAACTGTGGCAAAGAGCAGACATAGCTTCTGCCCAGAAGCAACCGCTGAACAAAAAGGAAAGCCAATACCTACTGGATAATACTCAACCTCTAGTTGGTAATACTGGACCTTCCCCACGTTCCTCCGTAAACTACAGCCAACAAAAGGACAATACCCTACCCAATGACCTAGGACATTAACATCATCAAGACAAAACAATCCCAAGCCTTTTGTCACGACCCATTTTCATAATAGGTCATGATGGCGTCCAACGCCAGCGCTGGGCAAGCCAATGCGGAAAAATACAAATTTAACTTTCGATCACTTAAACCTCAAAATAGTTGAAATAGTTCCTTAAGTTGGAAATAAATTAGAAATGATGATAAAAATCATGATAATCATACAACTCCAAAATAATAACGTCTACTAATGTGTGTGCCAAGACCTGGTGTCACAAGTAGTGGGCAACTAGTAGAATGTACAACCCAAAATACGCTAACCTACTGTCTGAACAGAATAGACAACATAAATACATAAGAAAACTCCTTCAAGCTGCTGCACGGCACGGAAAGGAAAGCAGCTCACCGTAAGAGTGTCAAATCTGCTCAGTGGTGCGTGCCCGACTGGTAGTCAGATGTACCTGCCTCAGACCCTGTACAATTAAGTACAGAAGAGTACTATGAGTACATAAACAATATGTACCCAGTAAGTATCCCGTCTAATCTCGAAGAAGTAAAGACGAGAGGTCGACTCGATACTTACTAGGGTCAATTAATATGAGAAGAGTTTATAATAAGCATGGATATCTCAAGTTATTTACATTTAATAATCCTGGAGTAACAGTTCTTTCCCAAATACTAACAAGGATGCTTGTCTATAGTCTAAGCAATTATGTAACTCAACCCGTGAAGAATTTCTAAGCAAAACATGCGCAAATAATCACCGTGGAACGTACGGCCCGATCCAACATAAAATAAACTGTGCATTGCCGAGGGTCGAACGGCTCGAACCATAGATGCATCTATTACCCCGATCACGAATCACCGTGCGACGCAGTCAAATAGAAAATAAGCTCATTAACAAGCAACAATAAAAATTAATATATATATGAGGTGTAGCCATACACAGAAATACCAAGTATTCTCCTTTAAAAGACCAAACAGGATAAGGGTCATTCTCTAGTCTCATTCTTCTTACTCAATTTAGTTCATACAAATCCGAATTAATCAACACGTACTAGAACATCACGTAGTGCATGCTTATGGGTCCTAGACTACCTGGACTTAAAATAATAGTCGCTACGTACGGACTCTCGTCACCTAGTGCGTACGTAGCCCCCGAATATAATGACGATTAATTCAATTATTATACCTATGGGGACATTCCCCTCTTACAAGGTTAGAAAGGAGACTCACCTCGCTCCAAAGTGCACTCCAAATGCCAAGAACAAGTCCAAGCCCTCAATTCGGAGCCAAACGATCCCAAACTAGTTAAACGAAGTAGGAACTAGTTAATATAGGCTCATAGGATCGAATTCTAGCTATTTAAGAAATTTTCCAACCATTAACACAAGTTTTTCTAAAAATCCGACCCCGGGACCACGTGACCCGGATTACGAATGTTTTTTGAAGGAAGTTGTTCCCTACAACCTAAGGATCAATAATATATGATTTCTAATTAATTCCATAACAAATTTCGTGATTAAATTCAAGTTTTAGCAAAACCCTAGGTTTAGCTCTAATCCCTTTAATTTTGCCTAAGTTCTAGTGTTTAATCTACCTATAATACAAGTATTAAACTAAGGATGGGTGGAACAAACTTACCTCTTGATGCTAAGTGAAGACCTTCTCTCTAAAGCTCCCAAATCGCCCAAAGGAGGAGTGAAAATGTAAAAAAAAATGACTTAGAACCCGTCTTTAACGAACCTCACTGGTTCAGTGATTTCCGCTTCTGCGGTAAAGGGACCGCATCTGCGAGATTTCAACCGCATCTGCGAAAAGGGGGAGGGAAGGCTGGGACTGCATCTGCGGTCTGGGAGCCGCATCTGCGGCCTGGGAACCACATCTGAGGTTCCTGGCTTGGCCCCCCTTGGGCCGCTTCTGCTCAATGAACCGCATCTGCGGTCCAAGAACCGCAGATACGGTTATGACAGAAGCAGCAGTTCTCCAGCCCTCTTCAAAATTTCCATTTCACTCGAGCCTCGTTCGATTGACGCTCGGGGCTCCCGGGCCCTGCCCGGACATACCGACAAGTCCGAAATCACGAGACGGACCTACTCGAACCTTTGGAACACCCAAAACAACGCTACTTCTAGAATTCACCCCCTAAACCAAATGAATCAAATTTATAAACTTCAAGTTCTTAATTTTCCTCCAACGGGCCAAAACGCCCTAAATCTACTCGGATTGACACCAAATTTTACAGGCAATTCTTAAATGATATTTCGGACCTGTACCAGGCTTCGGAACCAAAATACGAGCCCGATACTTAGGATATCAATGATTTCTTAGTTTCTTTAAATCCTTAAAACTTCAAATTAACAATTTCTAGTAAAAATTCACTACTCGGGCTAGGGACCTCGGAATTCGATTCTGGGCGTACGCCCAGGTCCCATATTTTTCTACGGACCCTCCGGGATCGTCAAATCACGAATCCGGGTCCGTTTGCTCAAAATGTTGACCAAAGTCAAACTTAGTCTTTTAAGAAATTCCTAAGGAATCAAATGGGCATATTTCACCCGAAACTCTTCCAAATCCTGAACCAACCGTCCCAGCAAGTCGTAAATTAGCTAAAGCAAGCACGGGGAGTTTTATTTAAGGGAATGGGGTTCAAAAAGGTAAAATGACCAGGCGGGTCGTTACATTCTCCACCTCTTAAACAAACGTTCGTCCTCAAACGGACATAGAAAAGTACCTGGGCTGCTGAATAAATAGGGATATCTGCTCCGCATGTCCTCCTCGGACTTCCAGGTCGCCTCCTCGACTGGTTGGCCTCTCCACTGGATCTTTAGCGCAGAAATCCTCTTGGATCTCAACTAGCGATCCTGCCTATCAATAATGGCAACTGGATCCTCCTCATAGCCCATGCTCTCATCCAGCTGAATAGTACTGAAGTCTAACACATGGGAAAAGTCGGCATGATACTTCCGAAGCATCGACACATGAAAAACTGGATGAACTCCCGATAATCTGGGTGGTAGAGCAAGCTCATAGGCAACCTCTCCAACTCTCCTCAATACCTCGAAGGGGCCAATAAACTTTGGACTCAACTTGCCCTTCTTCCCGAACCTCATAATGCCCTTCATGGGCGAGACTTTCAAGAGAACCTTCTCGCCAACCATAAATGATACATCACGCGCCTTCTGATCCGCGTAACTCTTCTGTCTGGACTGAGCTGTGCAAAGCCTCTCCTGAATCAACTTCACCTTATCCAGGGCATTCTGTACCAAGTGTGTACCATGCAACTTAGCCTCACCAGGCTCGAACCATCCGATAGGGGAACGACAACGGCGACTATATAGAGCCTCGTATGGAGCCATCTCAATGCTGGACTGATAGCTGTTATTATATGCAAACTCCGCCAAGGGCAAGAACTGGTCCCACTGCCCTCCAAAGTCAATCACACATGCTCTAAGCATATCCTCTAAAATCTGAACTGTCCGCTCCGACTGCCCGTCGGTCTGAGGATGGAATGCTGTGCTAAGCTCTACACGGGTCCCCAACTCACTCTGAACGGCTCTCCAGAAATGGGAAGTGAACTGAGGGCCTCTGTCTGATATGATGGAAACAGGCACACCGTGCAATCGGACTATCTCCCGAATATAAATCTGAGCATACCTCTCTGCTGTATAAGTAGTAGCCACTGGAATGAAGTGGGCCGACTTGGTCAACCGATCAACGATGACCCATACTGAATCAAACTTCTGCAAGGTCCGCGGCAGCCCCACTACGAAATCCATGGTAATGCGTTCCCACTTCCACTCTGGTATAGGCATCTGCTGAAGTAGGCCACCCGGTCTCTAATGTTCATACTTGACCTGCTGGCAATTCAAACACTTAGCCACATACTCCACTATGTCTTTCTTCATCCTCCGCCACCAGTAATGATGCCTCAAGTCACGATACATCATCGTAGCTCTCGGGTGAATAGAATGCCGCGAACTGTGTGCCTCCTCTAGGATCCTCTTCCTCAGACCATCAACATTAGGAACACATAGGCGACCCTGGAGTCGCAAAACACCATCCCCGCCAATAGAAACCTCCTTGGCACCTCCCTGAAGCACCGTCTCTTTGAGGACCGCCAAATGTGGATCATCGAACTGTCGGGCCTTTATCTCCCCCAGTAATGAAGACTGAGCTACCATACATGCAAGAACCCGGCGGGGCTCCGAAATGTCCAACCTCACAAGCCTGTTAGCCAAGGACTGAATGTCCAAAGCTAGTGGTCTCTACGCTGCTGGAATAAATGCCAAGCTACCCATACTCTCTGCCTTTCTGCTCAAGGCATCCGCGACCATGTTCTCCTTGCCCGGGTGATAAAGAATGGTGATGTCATAATCCTTTAGTAACTCAAGCCACCTACGCTGCCTCAAATTAAGATCCCTCTGCTTGAACAAATGCTGCAAGCTGCGATGGTCAGTATAAACCTCGCATGAAGCCCCGTACAGGTAGTGCCTCCATATCTTAAGAGCATGAACAATCGCTGCCAACTCCAGGTCGTGCACATGATAGTTTTTCTCATGAATCTTCAGCTGACGGGAGGCATATGCAATAATTCGCCCCTCCTGCATCAATACACAACCCAAGCCAACGCGTGAAGCGTCACAATGCACTGTATACATCCCTGAACCGGAAGGCAACACAAGGACTGGTGCTATAGTCAAGGCTGTCTTGAGCTTCTGGAAGCTCGCCTCGCAATCATCGGACCAATGGAAAGGGGCACCCTTCTGAGTCAATCTAGTCAGAGGTGATGCAATAGATGAAAAGCCCTGCACGAACCTCCTGTAATAACCTGCTAACCCCAGGAAACTCCTGATCTCGGTCACTGAGGTGGGGCGTGGCCAACTCTGAACTGCCTCATCTTCTTGGGGTCTACCTTAATACCCTCTCCTGACACAACATGCCCCAAGAATGCCACCGACTCTAGCCAAAACTCACACTTGGAGAACTTAGCATATAGCTTCTACTCTCGCAAGGTCTGGAGCACTACTCTCAGATGCTGCTCGTGCTCCCCCAGGCTACGTGAGTATATCAAGATGTCATCAATGAAGACGATGACGAAGGAATCAATATAAGGCCTGAACACCCTGTTCATCAAATCCATAAATGCTGCTGGGGCATTAGTCAAGCCAAAGGACATCACCAAAAACTCATAATGGCCATATCTAGTCCGGAATGCAGTCTTCGGAACATCCGAGTCCCAAATCTTCAACTGATGGTACCCCGACCTCAAGTCTATCTTAGAGAACACCCTCGCACCCTGAAACTGGTCGAACAAATCATCGATACGAGGCAATGAATACTTGTTCTTGATGGTGACTTTGTTCAACTGGTGGTAGTCAATGCACATCCGCATAGTCCCATCCTTCTTCTTCTTCACAAATAACACCGGTGCACCCCAAGGCGATACACTGGGTCTAATAAACCCCTTTGCTAACAACTCCTCAAGCTGTTCCTTCAGCTCCTTCAACTCCTTAGGAGCCATGCGGTACGGTGGAATAGATATTGGCTGGGTGCCTGGAGCCAAATCGATACAGAAATCAATATCACGATCCGGTGGCATGCCAGGAAGATCCGAAGGAAACACATCGGCGAACTCTCAGACTACAGGAACTGAATCAATCATCGGAGACTCTACAGTGGTGTCTCGAACATAAGCTCGATAGGCCAAACACCCCTTCTCGACCATGCGCCGAGCCTTCAAGAAAGAAATAACCCTACTAGGGGTATCAACTATGGAACCCTTCCAGTCCAACCTCGGCAACCCTGGCATCACTAGTGAAACAGTCTTGTCATAGCAATCTAGGACGACGTGATATGGAGACAACCAATCTATGCCAAGGATGACCTCAAAATCGATCATATCAAGTAATAAGAGGTCTGCTCTAGTCTCGAAGCCGCAGAACGTGACCACACAGGACTGGTAGACTCGATCCACAACCACAGAATCACCCACAGGAGTGGACACATGAACAGGAGTGCCTAAAGGCTTAGGAGAAGTAACCAGGAAACGAGCAAACAGAGATGATACATATGAATAAGTAGACCTTGGGTCAAATAGCACCGAAGCATCTCGACCACTAACGGAGATAATACCTGTGATGATGGCGTCTGAGGCCAATGCATCTGGCCTAGGCGGAAGAGCATAGAATCTAGCTGGAGCGTCGGCTGGCTGGCCCCCACCTGAATGAGCAATAGCTGGCTGACCTCTCCCCGTCTGACCTCCACCTCTAGGTCGGCCCCGACCAGCCTGTCCTCCACCTCTAGGTGGCTGGGCAGCTGGTGCTGAAATCATGGGCTGCTGACCCAGCTGTACTGCCTTGCCCCGAAGCCTGGGGCAGGTCCTCTTCAGATGACCCGGCTCCACACTCGTAGCACACTCTCGGTACCATAGCCTGCTGACTTATATACCCACTGGAAGAACCCTGAGCGGTCGGTGGGCGATAGGAACTCTCTGGCATAGCGCTGAAGTGCGCACTAGAAGAATCCTGATAACCTGAATACCCGCCGGAGAACCCTGAATAGCTAGTGGGCGGTAAGAACTCTCCGGTATCGCACTAAAATAAGGTCTCATTGGAGCACCCCGGGGAGGGGGTGGTGGTGCTGAATATGAGTGTCTGCTGGGCTGGCCCCTCCCGGAGAGACCTCTACCCCTAGCTGGGGCACCTCTGAACTCTCCTGAAAACCGGGCCCTCTTGTCTTGCTGAAGCTGCTCTCTACCCCTCAGGCGATACCCCTCAATCCTGCGAGCAATCTCTACTACTAGCTGATACTCAGTACCCATCTCCACCTCTCGGGCCATGCTAGCTCGAATACCGGGGTGCAACCCCGCAACAAATCTCCGCACTCTCTCTGCATCTGTGGGAAGTATCATGAGTGCATGGCGAGACAACTCAGAGAACCTCGCCTCATAATCGGTCACAGACATCTGGCCCTGCTCAAGATGCTCAAACTGGTGCCGTAGCTCTTCCCTCTCAGAGGGTGGAATATACCTATCCAAGAACAACTGGGTGAACTGACCCCAGGTGAGGGGAGGAGAACCCGCTGGCCTGCCAAGAACATAGGACTGCCACCATCTACGGGCCCTGCCCTCCAGCTGAAAAGTAGTGAAGTCAACTCCATGTGACTCCAATATCCTCATATTGTGCAGTCTGTCCCTGCACCTGTCGATGAAATCCTGGGCATCCTCATGTCGCTCACCCCCGAAGACCGGAGGGTGAAGTCTAGTCCATCGGTCCAATAGCTTCTGCGGGTCACCATCCGCAGCTGGTCTGGGCTGGGGCACCACTGCGGCAACTGGCTGGGCCCCATCTGCGGGTAGTGCACCCGGAGTTTGATACACTGCAGCTGCATGACCAGGAGCCTGGAGCAGTAGGGGTCTGTGCTCCCCCTCCCGCCTGTGAGGTAGCTGGATCTGCTGGAAATAAACCAGCCTGAGTCATAGTATCCATGAACCGCAACATACGGCCCATGACCTCCTGAAATCCCGGTGCTGTCATAAAGTCCGCCGGGGTCGGCTCAGCTGCAGGCACCTCGCCCTGCTCCTCCATGATAGGATCTCCCGCGGGATCTGCTGGCGGGGCGACTCGAATAACTCTGGGACGCCCTCGTTCCCTACCACGGGCCAGTGCCCTCCCCCGGCCTCTGCCTCGGCCTCGAGCAACGGGGGAGCAGCTCCGCCCGGGTCTGGAACATCAGTCGTGCGTGTCCTCACCATCTGTGAGAGAATAGAGAAGGAAACTTAGTACACTGACCACTGCACGAGATGAGATGAATAAAGAATAGTTTTCCTAAAACCCTATAGCCTCTCAAAGATAAATACAGACATCTCCGTACCGTTCCGTAAGAATCTATTAGGTTTGCCCATGAATTGTGAGACCTACGTGAACCTAGTGCTCTGATACCATGTTGTCACGACCCAATTCCATAGCAGGTCATGATGGCGTCCAACGTCCTTGTTGGGCAAGCCAACGCGGAAAGTACTAGCTAAGCTTGCGGTCACCTCTACCCCAAAATAGTTGAAAATAACTCTTTAAGTTGGAATAATTCAGAAACGATGAATAAAAATCATGATAATCATACAACCCCAAAATAATACAGTCTACTAATGTATGTGCTAAGACCTGGTGTCACGAGCATGGGCAACTAGTAGAATATACAAAAGAATCACACTATCCTACTGCCCGAAACGGAATAGACAGCAAAAATACAAAAGAAAGACTTCTTCAGGCTGCTGAACGGCATGGAGGAGAAGCAGCTCACCGTAGAAGTCTCGAATCCGCTTAGAGATGCGCACCCGACTGATAGCCAGATGTACCTGCCTCAGACCCTGTACAATTAAGTACAGAAGTGTAGTATGAGTACATAAACAATATGTACCCAGTAAGTATCCCGTCTAATCTCGAAGAAGAAGAGACGAGAGGTCGACTTGATACTCACTAGGGTCAAATAATGTGAGAAGAATTTATAATAAGCATGGATATCACACAGTATTAGCATTTATAATCATGGATTAACAGTTCTTCCCCAAAGTATTATCATGGATATTCACCTATATCTCAAGCAGAAATATAATTCAGTCCTTAG
>NW_017672035.1:0-2915 GCF_001879085.1 Nicotiana attenuata | reverse complement strand
ATGCATCGACGTAGATACCATGTCTATAGGTTTATGCATCCACATAGATATCATGTCTATAGGTTTATGCATCCATATAGATACCATGTCTATAGGTTTATACATCCACATAGATATCATGTCTATAGGTTTATGCATCCATATAGATACCATTTCTATAGGAATTTTGCATCTCCATATGGACACCACGCCTATAAGTAACCAGAAATCCAGACTCCACGCATGCATTGTTCACTAGGCAAACCTATTTATAGGATTAAAACTAACAGTACTCAGATACCATGCTTATAGTATATCTCCGCTTTCGCTACGCCTATAAAAAGTGTTTAAATTAACGACGCCAGAAAGCATGCCTATAGGAATTATCAATCAAATCTGAATCACCCGTTATTAGATTAGCACTAATTACAGAACTCGCATCATCCTGTTAAAACTGGCAACTTTCTTAATCAGTTTGTTTCTTTATTCCTGAAACCAGTAGATGCCATACCTATAGGCCATCACGTAGGCAAAGAAGTATGTAGTTAATTAATTGCACTGGTCTTCGATAAGTTGCAGCCAGGCGAGCCTAATGCGAACTTCTTGCCTGAAACTATGTAATGAACCAGCCTGCCTAACGTTAAGCATAATTTTGACCTAATCAGTACATGTAAGACGTTCTAAACTACATGATTTTCTATGATTAAAGGAGGTTTATCTGAGCCTTAATTGTTTTGTGCTCCCATAACTGTTTTCATGTGTTTTGTTTGACGCCTTAGTATTTTAACCTTTTTAAACCTCTAAAAAGCCAAGCTTCTTCCCTTTAAGATTAGTAGTCCTAAAAGCCTCCAGGAGTGATAGGATTGGGACGGGTAATAGTATGCAATAAGCAAACGAGACCATTCTGCGCTTAATACCTTAACGGGGTGGGAAGGGTAGACATGGAGATGATGATCACACGATAACACTACGCGTACAATCGACTACCGGTGTTGTGTGGATGATCCATGTGATTTATAAACCTAGGACCCCTTTTCTTATACAACTTTGTTTAATATCTATAAAATCCTGTCTTTTCCACTACTCAAAACTCCTCCTCAATTTTACTGCATTATGCCTTTTCTTCCAGATTTTTTTTCTTCGTTTATTCAATATATTGATTAATTTTCTGCGCTTAGTCCCCCTTTTAATCCAATTGTAGATCATTTAGACCTTGATCCCACATACTTGTCACGCATTTATTTGCAGCCCTTGTGTGTAAAATACTTTGTATATCTAGTTTCATTAAAGTCACAACATAGCATGACCGGGAACCACACTAGTGGATCATGAGGGGTGCCTAACACCTTCCCCTTGAGATAATTTCTAGCCCTTACCCGAACTCTGGTTTTCCAACTCAAAAACCCTTCTTAGTGTCCTAATGCACTCAATCATTAGGTGGAGACTCTTCAATTCCAAAAACCAAATTCCCAAACGGGAATAGAGTTGTCTTCCCAAATGTCGTAAACCCGATTTCGCGAGAAAAAGGGAGCGTCGACAGCATGTATGTGCATATATAAGCACACCCAAGAGTTTTGGTATTTTTAATGATTTTTCTAAACCAATTTACTGCCTATTTTAATACCACAAAATCCAATAATTATTCCCAAAATAATCAGTTTTGGTGAATAACTTATTTCATTCTCATATTTACACCAAAATATAATTAAGGTGATTTTTGTACATTTTTACAAATTCATTTGGTATTTTTAAAGCTAAATTGCATGTAATTGCAATTATAGCCTATTTTACGATTAATAGCATTTTATAATTATAAAATTATTTCCAGTATTTTTTAAATTAACATTTATACAGTATTTGTTTGCTCAATATTTTTAATTTGCTATTAAAATAATTATTACTATTTTTTATAAAATAAAAAAGGAAAATTTGGCTATTTAACACTTAGCCTATTGCTATTTCAATAACAGCCCTTCTCCCTTTCAATTTTAGCCCCCTATTCGACCCAATTCCGCCCCAAATTAAACGACCCAATTCCTAAAAATACCCAACCCACGACCCAATTGCTAAACCCGCCCGGTTTTCTTTTAAATCTGAGCCGTTGATCATTTTGATCAATGGCCAATATCCTTCCTTTCCTTTTTTAATCACCCAACCCCTCTAACCCTAGGTCATTTGCACAAAGGCGCCGCCCTTGAAACCCCTCATCTCTGAAATGCTCTCTAACCTCTCCTAAACCCTAATCACCTCCCGCCTTATCTCACCTCATTCCCACCGGAATCCATGGCATCTCCTGCCATAGATGGCCTGTACTCATCCTCTCTCACCCCTAAGCATGAGCTACTCGAAGTTTGGAAGCTTGACCTTGATGGTCCTCTCCCAGATCTGTCTCAGATCTGTAGATCCAGGGTTCTCCGGCCACGCTCCGGCATGTTCAAGCACTGGAAGCTTGATTCCTGACCGTTTCAACTCAGGATCTAATCTTGTTCTTCAAATCCTTTCTCGCTTCTAGGGTTTCTCTGAAACCCTAAGCCATTCGAGGTTCTTTCACCGTTATTTGTTTAGATCTGTGCGATGTCTATGTTCTTCTTGACGTTTTGAGTTTTTTCCCCAAATTTCGTTTTCAAAAATCGTTTGATTTCAAATTAGGGTTTCTGAAAGTCTTTTGATTCTTGCTGTTCTTTTCTTTTAGATGTTTTCTGTATTATGCTCGTATGTTTTCCTTCTCTATTACGCATGTATTGTCCTTCTTTTCTTTTATATGTGTGCTCACATGATTAATCTGTGTTAAATTTTCCTCACTCTTCTACCAAGTGTGTTTACTACTGAGTTTCTTGACTTTTGCTTTTCTTGAACTCTGTTTGTGTTCTTGTTTAAGCATGTTTCGTCTATTCTGGTACTTATCTAAGTTCCGAGTTTCCTAAAGCGTGTCCTTT
>NW_017672034.1:215595-224513 GCF_001879085.1 Nicotiana attenuata | reverse complement strand
ATTTGATTGCATTAATTCCAAATGTCAAATATGTGTGCAATCAAAGTATACTAAGCATCCTTATAAGTCCGTTGAAAGGAATTCAAATCCTTTAGACTTAATTCACACAGATATTTGCGACATGAAGTCAACACCATCTCGTGGTGGGAAAAAGTATTTTATTACTTTTATTGACAATAGCACGAGATATTGCTATGTTTATTTACTTAATAGTAAAGATGAGGCAATTGATGCTTTCAAGCAATACAAGAGTGAAGTTGAAACACAACTAAACAAAAAGATCAAAATGATAAGAAGTGATAGGGGTGGTAGAATATGAATCTCCTTTTGAAGAAGTATGTTTGGAAAATGGCATTATTCACCAAACAACTGCCCCTTACTCTCCACAATCTAATGGAATTGCGGAGAAAAAGAATCGAACGTTGAAAGAGATAATGAATGCGTTGTTGATAAGTTCAGGTTTACCACAGAACTTGTGGGGGGAAGCTATACTTACAGCTAACCGAATAATCAACCGTGTACCTCATAGTAAAACACAGTCCATTCCCTATGAAAAATGGAAATGAAGGAAGCCCAGCTTGAAATCTTCAAAGTGTGGGGTGTTTAGCTAAGGTACAAGTTCCTAAACCTAAAGGGTTAAGATAGGTCCAAAAACGGTTTGATTGTGTATTTATTGGATATGTAACCAATAGCAAGGCATATCGTTTTCTGGTTCATAAGTCAGAAATCCTGAGATTCACGTTAATACGATAATAGAATCAGGATAAATGCTGAACTTTTATTGAAACTATTTATTCCGTATAAAAAGGAAAGTGAGGTGACCTACCAAAAGAAAACGACTCGGGAGGAATAAACAGATGGTATGCTAATGAGGAAAATCCGAGAAGATAATAACGTCAAACGGACATCTACTTCATTCGGTCCAGTATTTTCTAGACTTTCCCTGCTAGAAATGATTCCTCGTACTTCAAGGAAGCAATGTCTCTCTCTCAGAAGGCACCATATTTGGAGAAAAGCTGTCACAATAGCTAAATAGAATCATATTGAGCATCCATACCTGGGATTGGTTGATCTTCCTCAGGTAACAATAATAGTTGGGTTTGCTAATGGATTTCAAGAAGAAATGAAAGACGTGGTAACTCAATTGACAAATACAAGGCAATGAACTGTAGTTTTCAAGGATTTAGAGCATGGAAAGAGCCTTGACTATTTTGAACACATACTCACGCCGTAACAAGAATATAATCCATTCGGATCTAACTAGCGCGTTAGCTGCCTGTATGATCTTCAAAAACAATCAAGATGGATTGTAAAGAACAGAGCCTTCTAATGGTGATTTAAGAGGAAGAAATTTACATGGACAACCTGAAGGGTTTTGTGTTGCCGGGAAGAAAGAGAAGGTGTGTCGCTTGTTAAGTCCTTTATGGCTAAATACAGCACCCAAGCAAATGGATGCGAAATTGCCCAAACAATGGTTGTCAAGATGGCTTTAAGATTAAATGAATGTGATAAATGTGTTTATCATTAAAGACGTTCCAAATCTATAGTCACTGTTTGCTTATAAGTTGAGATATGCTAATAATAGAGCAAAGACCATTGCCGCATTCAATGCTACTAAGCTGTAATGCTTGCTAGTAAGTTTTGATATGAAGATTTTATGGAGTGCGATGTAATTCTAGGAATTAAAATCCAGAGGAACTCCTCAGGGTCTAGCTTTGTCTCAATCACATTACGTGAACAATGGCACTTGAAGAAACTCAAACACTTGGATTTAAGAGTGCAAGAACTCCAATTGGACCTTAAATCAATTCATCTTATAAAGAATAAAGGTAGAAAGTACGTCTCAATTGGAGTACTCTCGTGTGTTGGAAGCTTAATGTACATCATGAACTGTACACGACCTGATATAAGCTTGTGGAATAGTAAACTTAGTCGATTCACAAGTAATTCCCAACAAACATCACTGGGTGGCAACTGAAAACGAGTTCTGGGATATTTGGAATATATCCAAGACACGCTTTGCACTACAGATAAATATCATGCGGTTATCGACGGATATAGTGATGGCAAATTGGATAACGGGCTCAACGAAAAAGTCCACAAAGTGGATATGTTTTTAACTATTGTGGAGGGCAGTACTCTTTGGAAGTTTCAAACAAACATGCATCGCCTCGCTCTACAATGGAATCCAGAGTTTATAGCTTTGGATAAAGCCGGTGGATATGAAGCTGAATGGCTTCGAAATTTTCTTAAAGAATTCCGTTCTTGGCAAAACCTTTGGCTCCATATTTATGCATACAGTGCGATAGTGAGGCTGCAATTAAGGACGGCGCAGGGAGCGGTTATGTAATACGAAAGTTCTCGTCAATATACGACGAACGACAAACAGCCGTTAAGGACAACTACTTTCTAGTGGAATTTCACTATCTGATTCTAGTAAGATCAAAGGAAATGTGGCGGATCGTTACAAAGGCTTAACTAGAGAGGGAGTTGAGAAGTTCACTAAGGGAATGGGCTATGGCCCGAGGACAAGTCAAAAATGGTGGTAACGTTCTACTAGATTTATGTGGATGTTCCGAGAGTCTGGTTCAAGGAGGCTCAACAAAGTTTGTGATTGACCGGTTCAACATTGGTCAAATAAAATCTTTGGTTCCAATTCTCGTATCGAGAGACAAGTGGTTTTCAGTAAACACAGGATAGACACTTTAGCAAACCGTTCTTTTAATGATTACCTGAAGTTTTGATATGGTAATTTATCAAATAGTATCAATCTAGAGGATTACGACGTTTAGGAATCACTATGTAAAGTGTGAAAGTGGAAGCCGCTTCAAATGAGACATTTCTGTGGCTTACAGACACTTAAGTGAAACCTAGGTCTGGTGTTCATCTGGCTGAAACGAACACAACAATGAGAACTAAAAGACGGTTAAAGTTGGGTTGTTGTGACATTATCGTTGTCTAGGTACACACTAAGTTACGAGCGGGTTCAAAGATATCAAATCTAACCGATTGACCGAGTATGATCCGACATATGTCATACGGAAGTTGCAAAGAAGAAACTTTACCAGATGGATTAATCCTTGCAAGATCAAACAGCTTTCATCTATGATCTTTCTTGATACAACCATTCCCCATTCATGTGGCGCGGGATTGTTGGACTTTTAAGCCATTGGGGCTTTAACTATTAAAAGTTGGTGAATATGAAAAATGGAGGGAAATAAAATGGAGGGAATGATTGAAGAAGTGAGCTTATGTCTGCACTTGTGTCCCTTCATTGGTGAGGGACAACTACATTTGTGTGCTTTAATATAGATACTTCTTAAAGCTCTTTAAAAGGAGTTGAAGAGAATAGACCCCCGCGCCGTCGTCGTCGCTCGGCTTCGGCTTCGGCTTTGGCTTTGGATTTGGAATTTGGATGTTGTCAAAATGATCCGATCGATAAGATTAATTTTTTGGACAAAATTTATTTATTAATTATTTAATATTAATGTAAATGCAGATCAATGCTAATTCAGAATATAGTCCTGGCCAGCGGTCCTGGCGTAACGCGCAGTAGGACAGCGCCAGACACCCTTCACAGGTTCGAGAGCCACTTTGGCCGCGGTCTCTAGCGGTAACCGCGGTAGGACGCGGCAGACGGCGACAATTTGACAGGCACCTTCCAGAACAGATATCACACCTCTTTCATAATTGCCTAATAAGGTTCAGAAGGCATGGCTTCGTTTTTATAGACACCAAAACATATTTTACAAGACTTTCCTTACTTTCCTGAAAATACTGCAATTCTTAATTCGCAGGTCTACTCTCTCGTCGAATTCGTAAGTGTGATATTTTGCTCCGCTCTTTACGTTCGTTGGTATCCCTGCAGTTTGTATGCCACTGTTGAATGAAGGTGATTTATTCGGATTTATCACTGGGAGATTTAATCCATTACCTTGGCAAAGTGTGAGGGGGTTAAAATCACTTAAGGATGCACAAGCAAATTGTGGACCTCGAATTACTTTCTGAATCTTTTACTGTCTTTCTTCAGTTTCTTTTTTATTTCTACTTTTCTGATTTTGTATTGAACACCGGTAAGGCGCTCCACAAGTGACAGAGAATCCATATATCTCTATGTCTTTTTTTGGTTTAAAAGCCAAGAAGGTTAACATGCCTAAAATCGAAGTTTGAGTATTCATATTGCTTAACAAGATACTAAGATTTTGTTGCACTGATGCTTTTGTGAGATACACATTTCTTGACTTCTACACATGAGCATGTCTTTTCTTTTTCCGTTTTAGTAATGAAAACCAATTTCTTAATTCGAGATGGTAATGTTGGTAACTACATGTTTTCTTTACCTGTACGGCTTTCTGAGCAAAGTTATGTTGTGATATGAAATCCGGGATTAGCTAGAGTGGTCACAAAAGCAATTTGTGCAAACTGACTTCTTTTCTTTTAATCCTATAATGGGATTAATTTGATATCTGTTCTGTTTATAGTAGCTTTGCAATGACACTTTAAGTGATCCAAATGTTGGGTCTAGGTAATGTGTTTCCTGTAGAAGAGCTTGCTATGACTAGCAATCTTGTATGGTCCATTTTTCTCTTTTTCTTTCTTTGATAAATTTATTTAAGTCCTAGCATTCTAGCTGAAGAGGTAATGACTTTATTTAATCCTCTTTTGTAGGTTGGAGTAATCAAGAAATAGAGAAGAGGCAATGAAAGATCTTAGACCTTATCTTAAAATGAATTTTGAGATTTGCTATAAGATGAATGTTTAAGAATCTTTTGTTTGTCAACATTTTTGAAACTTACTATCTTGAAATGTATTACTTATGCACCTTGGGGTAGAGAATAATATTATAATTTTATTTTTGTGAATTTATTTAAATATGTTTGAGTGTTATTATAATTGTATTTTAGTATATGATATAATATATATATATATATATATATATATTACAGTAGGAGCTATATTTCTGTTTTATATGAGCTGTTACAATAGTCTACCATAACCGTTGCAATAGGACACAAATGGCGTTCCATTAGAATGTAAATCGTTCCAATAGATCCAGTAAACCGTTCCAAAATTCCCTCTAAACCGTTCCAATAGGTATTTAAAACCGTAGCGATACAAAAACAACCGTTACAATAGCTTAAAGAGACCGTTTTATATCCATAAATAACCGTAACAATAGCTTACGAAAGTGTTGCATTAGATAATATGGTAACGGTTATGAGCCGTTGCATACACATTATAGTAATGGTTTTAAACCGTCCCGATTGGAAGGAATGATCGTTCCAATAGAGAAAAGGAAAACCGTTGCGATAGACGCCTCTATAGCAACGAATATGTAAACCGTTCCAAGAACCGTTCCTATAGCTCTATTGGCACGCGAGCGGATGTGACGGTCTGTAAACCGTTCCAATATCACTACGGCAACGGTTTGTCTACCTACTGGAACGGTTTTTCATGCATTACCATAGACCAATTTTTCAGTAGTGGTATTTAGTGGCTTAAGACTAGGAGGTAACCAAAATTAAGTATTTTGCTATAAACCTTAAAAGGTATCTATAGAATATAATTTTTTTAAATGGTATTTTTTTAAAATAAATAAGGTGTTAACCTTTGCTATAGGAGATAAAAATTCCTTAAATTAATAACATATAAAAGAAGATGCAAGGAACCTTGCAAAAGTTGAGATCTGTCAGTGCATCAATATGATAAGAAATGGAGTAGGTTGTATCTAGGGCTGGTGTAGGCCACACTCTATTACTAGTATATTATTTTTCTTTATCTATAAATGAGAAATCTATCTCAGGATTAATACTAGTTGATACGTAGTTCGAAACTCCATCGATAATAAACTTAATTATTATTTTTATATATTTTCGTTTAAATACTAGTCTTTTAATTAGTAAAAGAACCCCAACGCATATCTTATTTATAACTCACCGTGTTGTGTTCTTAGAGGCGGAGTCAGAATTTTAAGCTGTGGGTTCAGTATATTAATCCTATTAAGTTATTAGTTTCACATTAATAAATTGTACATATTCAATAAATTTTTTGAGACAAATATACGGTTTAATACTAAAATTACTTGGTTTAGTCGAACTCGCAAACGACACTTTGGCTCCGCCCATATGTGGTTAAAATATCATGGTATAGCCAGTTTTCATACTGGTCAATGAAAAATAGCCAGCGTTTATCAAGTCAATGAAAAATAGCCACTATTTTGCTGCAACAGGGACCGGTCCAGTATAATATACGGGAGTTCTGGTGCATTTGTGTACGAACTCCAGCATATTATGCTGGACCGGTATACTTTGCTAACTCCTTTAAAATTTGCGGGAGACTGGAGCACCAGTGCTCCAAACTCCAGTATATTATACTGGACAATTATACTTGCCGAAACTCCCGTAAAATTTGCCGGAGTTCCAGCATAATTATGCTTGAACTCCCGTAAAATTTGCGGGAGTTCCAGCATAGTTATTTACGGGAGTTCAAGCATACTTATGCTGGAACTCCCGTAAAATTTGCGGGCGTATTTTTCCGGATTTTGAACAGTGTTTTCGCTCAGATTTAAAATGGCTAAATTTCGATGACTTTTGAAACTTGGCTATTTTTCAACGATCAGTGGTAAATCTGGCTATTTTTGAATTTCTCCCCCATATGTGCTCTTACCATGTAACCAAAATCCTTGTCAAGCTTTCACTCCAAAGATTATATTAACTATTCAAGTAATTAAGTGGATAGCTTATAAAAGAACCCACCTCGTACTTAATTTAAAGACCTTTAAAGATTTCTAATAATCTCCAACTCTAAAGATTCCCTTCTTCTTTTCTCTTTTTTATTATTATTATACAACTTTTTTCTTTTTCGAGTAACAGCTGCCTCTAAAATCTGACACCTTTGTAATAATATAAAATAATCCATTAAAAAAGTGGACAATTTTATTATACGAGACGAAAACGGAAAGTGCCTGAACCAGATAAGTGGTGTCCAGATATGCCTGATAAGGAGTTTTTAACGAAACGTCATTAAAGATCTCATTAATTAGACTTCCTATTAATTAAACAAACATTTGATACCATAACTTGGTGTTGCTAAGGTTTTACTTAAAGTTGACCATGATGATAAGTTGGTGTTGCTAAGGTTTTCATAGATTTAACTTTTTAGCAAAATAGTTCCAACATAAAATTCCATATAAATTATAGTAAAATATTTGGTTATGATCGTGCAAGAAAAAATAACTATCACATAACTTTTGCGACGTTTGATTGGCTTTATTGAACTATGCGTAATTTCTTGTATTATTTTATGTGAATAGAGGGTGAAATAAGAATACATGTTTGAATTATAAGAGTAGGTAATATGAAAAGAGTGCTGCTATTCGGCCAAACTCAGCGTGGCCCAAAAATGACCACACCCGTGAAATGCCAGTAATGCCCTTGTTTTTCCGTTTGGCTTAATGGCCCTTTTTTCCCTCCAAAATTAGTTAATAACTTTTGATTATTCCAAAACATTGATCCCATAAATCATCATTCTCTCAGCATGGGAAGATAAAAAGCCTTCGTATATACGTATGGCAGCCTTCGTATATACGCTCAATTACGTTTTTTTTTTAAATATAATTACGTATTTTTGTTAAATACAATTACGTATTTTTTTTTAATTAAATGCAATTTATACGGATGGGAAGATCAAAGGTCTATTATGTATATATCATACCATATACTTATGTTAAGATAGCTTTCATTAAACACATAATTCACCACACTTCCCTAAACCTAAACATGAATACTAACCGAGAAACTAATTTGGACCCATTAAACCCGAATAACAGTCTAGAAACTAGGTCGGATCAACTAAGGAATGCATTACACATATCATTAGGGTTGAATTCGGACGACAGTTTGATGAATGAAGATGAATCGATCGACATTGATTCAGACGGCAACTTCAATGATGGAGAAAATCCTGTTGACGATGCTGCTGCTGCTGCTGCTGCTGCTGATGATGATGATGATGATTACGACGGCCATTATTTAGAGGAAGAGGGAGAAGTTGGATAGGACAGGGAAATGCCTAATGAGTTCAATGAAGAAGATCTTATAATTGGTCCAATTACTGGGATGCGGTTCAGTAGTAAGGATGTTCTGTTTGATTTTTACAAAGAACATGCAAGATTATCGGGTTTTTGCATTGTCAAAAGAACGTCCAACAAAAAAGGTGGTGATATTGTTAGGTATGTGCAATATGGTTGTGATAGGTCTAGGAAACCAAGGAATAAGCATGTTACCAAGAGGAAGAACTGTCGAGCTAGAATAAATGGAATTTTGGAGGAGAATGGTTCATGGCGTGTTTCAAAGGTGGTAAAAAAACATAATCATCAATTGGAACCAGCACTATCGCGATTGATGGCTGGACACAGATCGCTTAGCAAGTCTCTTAAGAGAACTCTTGCAGCCAAAGATATTGCTGGCTTAAGACCCTCAAAAAATATAAGAGTTGCTGAAGTACTTGCTGGTGGCCCCGAAAATCTGGGTTGTACACCAAAGGACTGTAGAAATTATATCTTGAAGAGTAGAAAGCTTCAGTTGCAAGAAGGGGATGCACAATCATTACTCAAGTTCTTCAGTGACATGCAGCAAAAAGATAGGGAATTTTACTACTCCGTAGATGTGGATAGTTTTGGTCGACTTCGTAATGTCGTATGGGTTCATTCACACTCTAAGGTTGCATATGAGGAGTTCCATGATGTAATATGCCTTGATACCACATACCTTGTGAATCGATACAATATGCCATTTGCTTCATTTGTTGGTGTCAATCAGCATAGGCAGTCCATACTTTTGGGATGTGCTCTTATGTCTAGTGAGGATATAACAAGTTACAAAATGGTGCTATCTACATGGCTTGGGGCTCTAAACATG
>NW_017672034.1:212937-214017 GCF_001879085.1 Nicotiana attenuata | reverse complement strand
GAGCCCCTAGTTGCCCGGTCTAATTGGCCTACCTAATTGGTCTCGAGAGAGTCAATTGGGCAAAATCGTTCTCTCTACCGAGAGGTGTGAGAATGAGTGCACTTGTGTAACGGCTATAGCACTAAACCCAGATTTATCAATCTCCCCTTAGTAGCTTCTACCCGTTAGCTAGCCACCTAGGTAGTGTCACAACTCTAGTGCCTTTTTCCCATATCAAGAACAACTTAGCAATATTTCCTTAGCATAATTTAGCTCTAATTCTTAGGTTACAAAAGTAGTTTTAAATATAAAAACCCTCAAAAATGTTAGGAGTGCAATTAGAAGTACAAACGCAATTCTAAACTAAACCGGCAATACAACTCCATTCCAAGCTCCCTGTGAAAATTCGACCCCGATCCACTATTCGGGTATTAGTTATTGCTACCCACTCTTACTACCATTGTGTAGTGTTGAGACGGCCGCGATCAGTATACAACCCTCATTTAGAATTTCAATGTATATAAATGAACGTCTAAAACGCATCAAAGTTATAATCGGTTCGTTGGTTAAGTAAGCGTATGTATGAGGCAGGCGTCTCGAGATCGAATCTCACCTTTAACAGGGTGTATTCTAATTTTTTCCAATCAAGCCAATCATTTTTTTTTAAAAAAAAAAGGTTAAACCAGTAGTTACATTTTTTATCTACATTATTTACATTTTGAAAAAAAAAGGTTAATCCATTATTTACATTTTTTCCATATAAGTCATTACACTAATATGATTGTAGTAAGGTAATTATATCGTTGTAGTTCGTAGTAATGTCGACAGTTTATATAATAGCCGTTTATAGTAAGGTCATACGTATCGGCCTATAGCAACCATATAAGTCCTTACACTAATATGGTTGTAGTAAGGTAATTATATCGTTGTAGTTCGTAGTAATGTCGACCGTTTATATAATAGCCGTTTATATTAAGGTCATACGTATCGGCCTATAGCAACCATATAAGTCCTTACACTAATATGGTTGTAGTAAGGTAATTATATCGTTGTAGTTCGTAGTAATGTCGACCGTTTATATAATAGCCGTTTATATTAAGG